>NW_010107114.1:0-14670 GCF_000699245.1 Pterocles gutturalis | reverse complement strand
TTTTCCAACCTTAATAATGATTCTATGATACTATGATTCTATATCACATTCAAGTGACAAGGATTCCCCAAGTCTTTGGATTATCACATAAGTAAGAAGTGAGGATCGACTGTTATTTTAATTTAAAACACCAACTTAATACAGTTCTAAACGTCACATGTAACAAACTACGGGAACGTAATTGATTAGTTGCTCTTTCAATTCACATGGACCTAAAAGAGAAGCTAAAGGAACCCATACACTGTTACAGGGTACTCGCAGAATAGGTGAGGCTGGAAAGGATCTCTGCAGATCATACAGTCATAGAATCACGGAATGATTTGGGTTGGAAGGGACCTTAAAGATCTAGTTCCAACTCCCCTGCCATGGGCAGGGACACCTCCCACTAGCCAAGGTTGCTCAAAGCCTCATCCAGCCTGGCCTTGAACCCCTCCAGGGACGGGGCAAGCACTTGCTCAAAGCAGGGTCAACTAGAACAAGTTACCGAAGACACCACCCAGTCAGGTTTTTAATATCTCCAAACACTGACATTCCACAAGCTCTCTTGACAGCCTGCTCCCATGCTTCATCAACCTCACCATAAAATTCTTATGTTTCAGTTTAATTTCTTGCATTTCAGTCTGTGCCCATTGCCTCTCGTCTGTTCCCTGGATACCACTGAGAAGAGTCTGCCTTTGTCTTTTCTACACCCTCCCTTCAGGTATTTATAGACAAACCTTCTCTCCTCCAGGGTAAACATTCCTAGCCCTCAACCTCTCCTAGTGTGACAGATGGTCCGATTCTTTAATCATGTCCATGGCTCTCCGTTGGATTCACTGTAGTATGCCACGTTCTTCTTGTACTGCGGTGTCCAGAACCAGACACAACTCTAAAGGTGTGGTCTCACTAGTACTGAGTAGAGGGAAACAGGCATTTCCCTCGACTTACTGGCTCTTTAATTTCTAATGAAACCCAAGGATGCTATTGGCCTGCTTTGCCCAAAAGGCATACTGCTGGCTCATGTTCCACTCAGAGTCTACCCTCTGTCCTTTCCAGTGAACCTGCTCTCCAGCCAGTCAACTCCCCAGCCCGTACCAGTGAAGAATTGTTCCTCCCCAGGGGTAGCACTTGGCATTTCCCGTTACTGAACTCCATAAGGTGCCTGTCTGCCCATTTCTGCAGCCTGTCAAGATCCATCTGAACGACAGCACAACCATCTTGTCTGTCATCTCCCTTTCCCATATCTCCCTTTCCTTCCCAACAACAAAACAAATATTCCATATTTCTACCTTGGCTTCCATGCCTCCCATTCCCACCCGGGATTTTGTTCCAAATGTTACAGACTGCTGGTCTCCTGGGTAGAATATGTCAATGAGCTTTGCATCGTCAGATCCTGGAGGGCTGTCAAAGAGTCCTGAAATAAATAATAAAAATCTGTTAGAGTTATATACCCTCATCTCCAAAGCTCACATATGAAAAAAGGAAAAAAAAAAAAAAAACCATGAGGCTGAAAAGCTGTGTTCCACTTTACAGGATTGAAAACTTTCACTGAACCCTGCTTTTTGTGGGACTGAAAGCATGAAACCCTTAACAGGCAGGCTCAGGAAGTACAGCTTTACTGAAAGCGTAACGAATAAGAAACTGAAAACCCACATGCTGAATAGCTACACACAAGCTGGGACGTAGTGATATTTGGCTGCGGTTACAGAGAGTTTAACAGGTAAAGGATAGTCCTGCTCACCAAAATCTCTGATGATATTCTTGAATGCTGGGTTGTACAGTGATAAACTGGGCAATTCAGAAATATGTAAAAAGGGTAACTATGAAATTCTGCTAAGAAGAAACACCACAGAGACATACTCTTACTAATTTTTTTTAAAAGTCTAGTAATTTTATGGAACTATGTTTGGAGTCAGATGACGCTTTGGTTTACCTAACATGTCAAACCTAAACTCTACCACCACACTTTCCAGAAATTTTATGTGAACAGATACTGAATGGCACTACAAATTAGAGAGCACAAGTGTGGACTATCTGTGACCTTCCTTGATAGCCTGGGAAGGAGAGGACACACATCTTTCCATAAACAAGGTGTCATATAGAATGAATAAACTTGGAGGATGGCGGTGTTGGGTGTTAATTTTTTTACAAGTTGTTCTGAGTATTGCTTTTATGAGTTGTTCTCAGACAGTCATTTCAACTAGAATCAACCATGAAATCCAGCTGAATCTGCTAAAAGAAACTGCTATGGAAAGGCACCTCCTTCCTCCTCAAGACCTACAACATATGCCAAAGCCCGAGATCCATTGAAAGAAACCTGTCTGGAGAAGATGAAAAGACTATGTGACTTGGGTAATGCGGACTGCACTGATCTGAAACTGCACCCACTGCCCTCCTCTCTCTAGAAAAGGAACTTCAACATCCACAGGTGACAGACTTAGGTCACAGCAGCACAGCTCAGAAGACTAGAGCAGTGTAAGCCAAGTGTCTGAGAGACAGAAAAAGCTAGCAAGTTCCAGGTATCTGGAAGGCAATGACCAGGACTTGTAATGTACCTGTAATTCACTGAAAGACAGAACCCACTGCCAGAAGAAACAAACTACTGTAGAACAGCATTGGGCTTATACTCCCGATTCTGAACACACAGCCTTTATCCTGCACGTTACTCATGACTACACCATACCATTCTGAGAAGCCAGCAGAAGTACCCTGGTACACATGGTATTCTGAGTCCTGGAATAAGTCTCAAGCTCACATGCAGCCTCACCCACCCATACCCAACAGTGTGGCAGACAGTCTTGGGCTTCTGCAACAGCATCATCATTGGGTATATGCCTTAAGGAGATATGTTGTAATTGTTCCTGTAAAATATATGAACTGAAGAGATCATCAAAACCTCAAGATAGGTTGGCTTGACTATCTGATGTACTTCAATAAAACAAGAAAGTAAAGAAATGGCTCACAAACCTTCTACGTCTGAGAGAACAATCAGGAGATCAGTTTTCATTTCCACAGCCAATCGTGCTGCCAGACTGTCGTTATCCTTCACACTAATTACCTGCAATGCACATGCATATCAGCAGCACCAAAAAGCAGGGGGAACTAGAAAACACTTGGCTGCAATATACAAAAGCAAGTGACCTCAGCACTACTGAGTCCTTCTGAGCTACTTTGTTCACACCCACTGGAAACTTGGAAGGTGATCTGTGTGAAAGTACATGCTTCTGGAATGCAGTAAAGCGGTATCAAAATGACAAGCAGTGCAATCAATACCTGCATCATCCACCTCGATGCCTGCTGACAGGACAAGAGGTACTAACTGACCCTGCTTTAAGCAGGGGTGCTGGACTAGACAACCTGCACAAGTCCCTTCCAACTTCAACTACCCAGTGAAAACCAAACCGGGCATGCATGCTTTTGTCAGAGCAGACATCACCTGCCCTGCTTCCACCCCTCAGCACTACATCATGCCAGAAACAGACAGGTCAGCAGAGTCTTCCAGTACCCTCTGTCCACATTACTAATTTTGCATGTTTGCGTCCCTCCTGTAGGTTTCAGAGGTCCCTGACTACGGCATTAGTGAAGTACACATTAGTGCTGTACCATCTACAAGCAAGATCCACCCCCTTGCAATACTTTACCCACATTTACCCCCTGCAGATCACTGTTCGGCTCTGGAGGTGGAACAACAGCATCATTAGTGTTAATTATAGGGACAATATTCATTCTTAAAAGCTCATGCAATGTTCCATTTAAGTTCCGACGTTTCTGTTCATCATGGAAATCCAGGTTGGTGACTAAAATCTAAAAGGAGGAAAAAAAAATTAACAGATTCTTAGCCTACCACTTTTCCTGAGAACACCACCATAACTGTGTGTATTAACATAACAGATCACTCATACCCTTTGGGTCCCTGCAGAAATATAAGCCACATTTAAAAGATAAAGAATACAAGTAAGAAATATTCCTTCCACAACATTTTCAAGTTTACTTACCTTAACTTCCACTGGAGCCTATAACGGCCTTTCTCAAGCTGACAGATCACAGACTCCAGGAATCAAATTGGAAAAAAACCCATAAGCAGAACACAGATGCTGATGATAACTGCTAAGACCCTCAACAATTGAACAGATTACTCAAGACACGGCCTTTCTGGTTTTCCCTCCCAGTGTAACGTTTCTGCTGTCACAAGAAGAAGAGATGCTTTGTCTCAAGACTTCTCTTCAGCTCTAGAACTCACTTGCTTTTCTGAAAGAACCTTGGTCTCAAAGCCTCCTGCATGCAAACACCATCCCTTTCTTTTTGGTATTTTAAGACAAAAAAACCTCAATGTCTGCTCTAAAGAGACTTTTTTCTCATTTTTACTCTGGCACTGGACATTTGAAAACTAAGCAAAGAACTCCATCACACAAATGTTACAATAGCACTTAAAATCAACGGGTACACTGACTTTTTTGGCACGAGCAATTAATTATTTTAAATCAACGGCATCATAGTTGTCTACAGACTTGAACAAGATCATAATCCAGTGCAACCTATAGTGATTGTTAGCTATACTGTAAACTCTTTAGTGATATTAGCTATACTGTATTACAGGAAGAAGTTCCTCCAAGTGAGACTTCATACTGGCCTCCTAAATTCATTAGAAGTGTCTAAACAAATACGGCCTTGCAGTCGATGCAATTCTGTATTCTCAGAGTACTTAAAGTAAGCAAAGCCTGTTCAAGACTGTTCAATTAATACAGTTGCAGCATTCGGTGTAAGTAGAAGACCCAGGCTAAAGATGCCATTGTGCACAAGTTAGAGAGGTTTGAGGAGCGGATGGACAGCAAGTTCTGAAGTGTGGATATGCACTTCTGTCAGCTGCACAGAACGTGTGTCAGTTCAGCCACTTGTGATGTTTAAGGGGACCTTAACAGACCCTGCCCCTTACGTAAGGGCAAGACACACATGAACTCCAAAAAGGAAAAGCTCATTTGCTCCACCTTGACAATAAGTAACTCCATTTCAGAAATACACAGCAAGGCACTCCCGCATAAACTGCCATTTATGCTACAATAATAAGCCCTAAAAGTAGGATGGCAGTGGAAATACAAGACCACAGGTAGAGGTAGCGGCATAAAAACCATAGAAATAATCCACGAACAATTCTGTCACTGACTGAAGTAGCAAGTCAGTCCAGCAAAGAAGGAATCCTGTACCTGAGCTGCACAGATGCTGTACTGCGTAAACATGGCCTCATACAGAGCCATTAGCCCGCTCTGGCCAGCTGCTGCACAGGCTCGGGCCTCCAGGACTGGAATAGCCTACAAAGATAAAGAACAGCATCAGGCAGTGACTTGATCAGGTGCCACCCAACACTCCAGGAAAAGCGGGACTGCAGCCAGCCACTCACCATATCTTTTAGCTGACTCTGGCCTGAATGAAGCGCTTGCCTCACACTCTGAGAAAGCAAGATCTCGTGACGCAACCGCTGCTTTCCAAAAGCTACGGCACCACTGGTGACAATCATCATCTCTCGGCCCTGATTTTGCAGCATTGACACCTGTAAGCACAGAACATAAGGAACAGAGCCTGGAGTATGATCCCTGCTAGCACGACAGTTCTGGTTCTCACAGATAACCTCATGCTCACCAGTTCTCGCTGACACAAGTGTTTTGCTTTATGCATGGATGTGCAAAGCAAGGCAACCACACTCTAAGATACTCCTGCACACCTTCCTAGCCACTTAGGAGCTACACAAAGGACTGCATGCAATCTATAGCTTCTGCTAAACTTTATTTTCACAATACCAGTTTTTATGACAGAGTCATGCTTGAATTTTCACAATACATATTACATGGTAACACTTCTACACCCCCTGCCCTTCTAGCTCCATTGCTACAGATAATGAAAGATATGAAAAAGCCGTAAAGTAGCAGCTGTACCTTCCACCAACCTTCTCATTCACCTTCCATTCCCAAAGCTGCCATTATACAGTAACGTTGTATTCTAGAAGTGAAGCAGCTAACTCTGACAGTACAGCTTTTTATTACTTCTTCCTTACATGCATCTGTCCAGACTCCTTTCAAAGTTCTAAAGCTTAACATCATGAATTTATTATGTTAGCTTTACTTCCCGGAAAAGACATACCTAATCCCCCCCAAAGTCATAATTTCATTTTGGAGAACCAACCCATGAGCTGATCCCATCAGCTTTTCCTGCAAGTAATGAGGTTTCAAGCTTTCTCCTGGAGGAAAACTGGAAATGCTCTGGAAATCAAGAAGGGTCTACTCTTTCTGCAGACTTCACAAACTTCAGTGCCACCTTCCCACTAGATCTAACTGATGTCCCAATTGTGCCTTACTACCGCATAAAAATCTCACTGTGCAAATCTCTCCCTCTATACTGGGTCTGGACGAGAGGGAGTTAACTTTCTTCACAGGGGCCCATATGGTGCTGTGTTTTGGATTTCAGGACTAAACAGTGTTGGTAACATTCCGACGTTCTGCCTATCGCACAGCATCGAAGCCTTCTCTTTTTCCCACGATGAGCAGTACTTGCACAGCATCAAAGCTTTCTTTTTCCCACTATGTCCCATCACAGCAGGTAGACTAGGGGCTGGGCAAGAAGTTCAGAGAGGACACATTTGGGACAGCTGGCATGAAAGGGACATTCCATACCGTGTAACGCCATGCTCAGTAATAAAACTGAGGTAGCAGAATAGGAAAGGGCAGGGCGTTGTCTTCCAAGGTGGCCGTCACCTTGGGACTAGCTGGGCATCGGTCTGCTTGTGCAAGGTTGTGAGTGATTGCCTCAGCATCACTTGTTTCTTTTCTTCTTTCCTTCCCTTATTAAACTGTTGTTACTTCACCCCATGAGTTTTCTTACTTTTGCTCTTACTATTTTCTTCCCAATCCAGCTGGTGGTGGAGAGGAGGCATGGGGCGCGAACAAGCATCTGCATGGGTGTCTAGCTGCTTCTCAGGGTCAACCCACCACACCTTCAAACACCAATTTACCGAGTTACATGGTTTACGCTACCACAGCACAGAGGGATGAAAGCAGGAAAGGCCAACATATTGTTTTTAAAGGGCCATCACCGTTTTATGAGTTTTTCCTACAATCTTCTGTGCCATCCAACAATCACCGAGTATCTGAGGTTAAAACAAACATTCCACTGCAGTCACAGAATTACCTGCTCTACAATAGACGCCAGCCTCCCGAGGGCCAAGCCACACTCATCCCCACGAGTCACAACAGCACTGCCCAGCTTCACCACAATCCGCTTTGCATGCTTCAGCTCACTGCGGTGCGCAAACGATTTTCCATGGGCACGGCTGAGTGGCATGGTGATAAACGGGATGTTGCTCCAACAACGGATGGATTCATTCCTTAATCTTTGGCTATGGTGAGGAAGATCTGTGGTTAAAGAAAGAACAGAAAAAAAATGCAGTTTTAAGTGTTTTGTTCAGACTTTAAGCCCTTGAAGTCATGTAACATTTCCTCCCTTTCCAAGGCTAAAGCTCACAATACACACTTCTCCGTGACTAGGAACAAGAAGCTAGCTTTCAAGTCACCAAAATAAAGTGAGAACCAATACTATATGAGTAGCATTAACCATCCCTAAGGTATATAAGGCAATATCCCATGTGTCACAGAGCTTTGACTCTGGGAACCTAGAAGACCAAACTGAAGGCCACTGTCAAAAAGCCCATACACCTCACATCAGAAGTCCTACTTTTAAAAACAATCTCCTTTGCCTTGCCTCTGTAGATACAGCTAGAGAGTTTTCCTGTCCGCACTAGCGCAGAGAGCCTGACTGTGAGGAAAGAAAAGAAACGCAGCTTTTACAACATCTCTAAGTCGGGTATTTTTGCACATTGCTCAACTAGGGGCAGCAGAAGGGGGATGACGGACATACGGACTAGAAGTCACCTTCCTAGAGGACAAATAGGTGTTGGAGGGAGAAGGGACAGTCACAGCATTACTCAGGAAAGATACAAGATACATAAGGCTGGCACTTCACCCACGACAGTGAGCTAGGCAACACTTCTCAGCAAAATCTTTGTTTTCAAAATGCCTGCAAAGGGGAGGGGGGGGGGACGTGCTGATCTCTTTTTCCCTGGGGTCCAGGGACAGGATGCCCGGGAAGAGCTCAAAGCTGCATCAGGGGAGGTTCAGATGGGACATGACGAAACATTTCTTTACCCAGAGGGTGTTCAAACCCTGGAACAGGCTTCCTGGAGAGGTGGTCGATGCCCCAAGCCTGTCTGTGTGCAAGAGGCATTTGGACAATGCCCTTCACAACATGTTTTAGTGGTCAGGCAGCTGGACTAGACGATGTCGTAGGTCCCTTCCACCTGAATTATTCTATCCTAATCAATCCAAACCAATATGTCATCTGAAGATGCAGAGGTTTCTTTATAAAGGAGTAAACTAAATCCTATGCCATGATCAGAGTTATCTGATTTTACTTAATCTGTTCAATCTCTCTAATTTTGATGCTCTATAATACAAAACAGATTAATTTATAACCTAAAGTGACTATTCTGAGTGTTACTTTTGCTGGAGAAAGACAGGAACAAACAGTGCTACAGAAAAGAGAAACTCATAATTTAACAAAGTTTTAAATAAATGAATCTTTTGTTCATTATACACACAGAAGCAGCTTAAATGATTAATTGTAACTGAGGGCTGCACTAACATGTCACACATACAAATGCAGAAAATGAAATCTGGAAATGAATTTTCATTTGCCGCGCATTTTCACAAGGGAATACTTGTGAACGTAAATAAGGCCCACAATACGTATGAAAGAGTAAGTGAAGGAGTCCAATTTCACTGCTCTTTCCAGCATTATACATCACTATATAGTATTTGCCTATCCCACACGGTATGACCAGAAAGGAATAAAACCAATTTATTTCCAATTCTCTTGGCTATAGCTTCACGGTTTAGAAGGTTCCAAGAAGGCAGCTGTTAAGGGATAACCAGTATCTAAAAAGAAACCACTTATTTTTTTCAGAAAAACACGGAATGAGACAACAGTTCTAGAACAAGCGGAGAATTTCATTCATCTCCACTGAACTCCTAATTGCTAACCTTGCTCTATGACTGCATAAGTTTATCTTTTTTAGTTCCTTTAGACTGGACTGAGACGTGAAACCAGCTCCCACGTTACATATGCAAAACACTTCTAGTGATGCAGGCCCATTAACTTGCTTCATATGCAATGGGGGAGAATTCCATACAGCCATCCAGCCAACTTTTTGGACAAATAGGTTTCTAGGCACTCCGGCTTTTATATCCAATACCTTGTGAACCGTTTCACTTCCTTAATAAAGAAAGGGAAACATATGAAAAAGACTTCAATTATCTGGCACTGCAGATCCTCTTATGCAATCTGCATGAGGCTTGCTTCTCAGGAGTAAAGAAGCAGAATTTCAAAATAAACACAAGCTGAACAGCATCACAACAGAAACAGTGGAGAAGAAAACCATGATAAATGCTGAATCCAGCTCTAGAATGCAACTGATGCAAGTAACCAAAGTTCCTCCAACACTGAATACTGACTACTGTCAATAGCAAAGAATAATTTTCACAGTGTTAGCTATGAGTAGTTTACTGACTTTGGAAAATGTGGAATATTTAGAAATACTACAAATGAACGCAGAAGTCAACAGAGCTATATCTCAGAAAAAGAAACCCCAAGTTTAGCATTTTCAAGATTTCAACATTTATTACTTCACATAAATATCAACAAAAGAGAACTGTTAACAGTTGGACCAATGGGAAATTAATCTTGCATGCAACAGTAAACAGCTAATCCCTTGATCTAATAGAGTCTATCTATCCTTGTCCTCTCTATTTCAGACCACTAATCAAATAGACAGTGAATGGTTCTTTTAAGTCAGGTTTTCAGGGAACAACTATCTACAGGGCACCTATGTATTTACACTCAGGTTTCCTGCAAGCATCTTTCCACTTCTATCTCATCTGAATAAATTTGGGCTTCACACCTTGCTTTACTCAAGACATCTGTGGACTGAAAATGCAGATGGGTGAGCATCTGCATGGGTACCATGCCAGGAATGTATGACGTCAAAATAAAGAACTTTTACAGTAGCAGTACTTTGACAACTGATTTTTTTGCTTAAAATGCATGTCAGAATGAAAAATACACCCTTCTCAGACATCCAGCTGACTGAGTTAAGGGAAAAAGTAACATTACAAAAGTAGAGCTTCAACTGCAGCTCACTCCAGAGTTTGCCAGTTTGGAATTATGTTAACGAGGCGATTTTCCTTTCAACATAGGAGAGAGCATAGGCATGCCCAGACACATACTGACCAACATTATTAGAAACATGTGCTTTCTCCCATACATACATAAACGAGAGATGGCTGCGATGGCATGTGGCGATAACACAAAGCACCATCCAGAGGAACGGACAAGCGGGCTCAGAGCAGCTCGACACAACATTTTGAGATGCCTTCTGCAAATCCAGAATAGCTGTAAGTCGAAAGGAAGGAAGGAGGAGGGAAAACTGGTTAAATATCAGTGAATGTCCATCCATATTTCTCTCCTCACCCACCCCCCTCCCAAACTCCTCTTCGTCCTGTACAGTCTTAACGTAATTTCCACGTGCAGGAGTCAGGCAGCCCGCTCTTTCCATTTTGCAGAATTCTCAGACTGTGACTTAGAAGAACTGAAGGCCCCTACTCCCTTCCTGCTGGCAGAAGATCATTATCAAAGATCAAGAACAAAACACGGTTCCCCAAGAAGGGAAAAAGACTGTTAGTGAGTCTCCCTACAATGGAGAAAAGTCATAACTTTGTCCACAGAAAAGCCTGGAAGAAAAAAAAAAAAATATGTAGAAAGGTTGCGCCATCCAGACTTCTCTGTACACCCCACAACAGAGCATCTACTATACTTGTCATGAATCTCAGCCCTATTCAATACAGAAGATATGCCGATACGCTTTTCCCTGAATACTACCAAATGACAAGACGTTAACCATGATTACAAGTAAGAACACCAATTTCCAAGGTATTTGGCACTAGTTTCCCTTGATTGAACTTGTACACGCTCAGGATTCCTTTGACTCAACATCCACTAGAGCGAGTACCCAGCAAACAAGGGATACACAATTATCAATTTTCTATGACAGCTCTAGTAGAAGTAATGCATCTAGTATCACACAGAGATGACAAGGAGAGCCCATGGTAACTGCACTGGAGGACTCCTGTTACCAACGCCACGACTATCATAGCACCTGGCAGTTCTGGCACACGTGTACATGAGCACTTCAAGTAGCTTCATTATCTTACATCAGCATACTGTTATTATACCTCATCATAACCCTTACCAAAATACACACCTCTGTGTATGACAAGGCAGCCGCCAGCAGATAACGGTTCTCCTATTTTGTCTAGTAAAGATTACACAGCATGGCATGTTAGCGATATTAACCTGCAACGTCCCTTGGTTCTGTACTTCATCTGAAACCGCAGCCTTGACTGATGGCCAGGAGGAGGCAGATGAAGGACCCAGAGCAGATGATACAACAGAGCAAGCAGTTCAAGCTTTCTTCTCATAACAGGGCAAGCTTAAAGGAGCTGGTGACCAGTACCAACGAGACATTCCCTCTCTGAACATTACCAGGCATCTCATGCACCTGCCTCTGGGGGCACAACAATTCTCACCATTCACATCTCTGGCTCTTTGACCCATCCACTTTGAGGTTCACCCTGGCATCTACTGTCAGCCATCATCTTCCCAGCAGGGTCTTAGTTGTGTCTTAGAGAGATGTCCTCAGAGAGGAGTCCAGCAGCTCCTAACAACACGAACTGGCCAACAACAGGTCCTTTATCCAGAACCCCTGCCACCACAGCTATCCTGAGAGGAGCTGCCTGTTCCTCTTCAGCTCCCTCCAGGAACAGAACCAGGCACTCTACCTGACGTTTCACCCCCCAACCTCTCCCGTCAGGCCTTCGACTCCCAGTACAGGAATAACCTTCTCCTGGTGCGGCACTGTCACCAGAACACAGACCCACGCTACCTGGATCCAGCTGTGCTGTCTCCTTGGCTGTTCCCGAGAAACACTTCACATCCTCACAGCAGGGCTGCTTGCAACAAGAGCAACCTTGTCCTTCTGGGAAGACTGCCTCCGGCTTCCCTTTGCCAGAGACAGCTTCGCTAAGAGCGAGCAGACAGTGAGGAGAGAGACGGGGCAGACAGCTTGGATCTTTGGAAGGAAAAAGATTAGAATGAAACAGCATGTTTTTGAAACTAGCTTGTGACAAAAGGCAAGGAGACTAAGTTAACAAGAAGACAGAAACAGAAATTTTAAAGCAGCAGTAGACATCAAGAAAAGAAAAAGAGGTAAGTGAAACAGGAATGGTGCTGTCAGAAAGCACAGAGCACAGGGCATACTGTAAGTTACAAGCTTGCTTTCAGGCCAGTCCAAGGCTGCAGAACAACTCCTTCCTCTCCTATCACTCAATCAAGGATTTAAAGTTAATTTCAATCCTCATTTTCCATTCCACTCCCATTTCCACCATTTCCATATCTGGAATGGTTCTGGTCTTCAGTAACAAAGCAAAAAAAGGCACATAATAAAAAAAAATTTAAAAAAACCTGCCTTACTTGGAGGGGAGGGAGAAATAAATCACTCGGATATTTCTCCAAAACTCTAGCATCAGCTTAAACATCTTTTTCATTACCAAGAAAACCTACTCCTTCCAAACTAGTCTCCAAATTTGACTTTTAAAAATATAATTTTCCCATAATCTCTTTAAATTTATAAACATTATATTTATATTATTTCTCATAGAAAGCAATACTATTGGCTAGTTTTAATAGATTTATTATCTTCATAACAGCTGTTAAGCAGCACAGTACATTTAGATTCTGTTTCCAGATCAGTGTCACTTAGTCACCCTCCTAAGAGGTCAGAGGTCTCAAATCCTAAAAATGGTGCCTTTAGCAATCACAACAATCTGTAACCCAGATTTTTCAGTCTGTTGGCTGCAGGCTCCTGGGATGTCTACAACTATTTGCAGTGAGTTAGTAAAATAAAAATAAATAATTTTTTTCCTCACAGTTTTATATATAAAGGCAAACATCTCAATTAAGTGTTAGGACATTCCAAAAGTGAAAAAAACATTGAAGCCAAAGTATAGCTCTTTCCTACACTATACTATAGCAACTAAGGAGAGATAAATCAAGTTCCAAGGAAATGTGCACAATTTTGAAGAAGAAAGTCTTTACCTTAACAGAAATAAGCCCTCTGTAATATTCAGGTGGTTTTGTTATTTAAACATCTTTGTTACCTTACCACCTAAAACTTTTGTAAGGAAAAAAAAAATCAGCAACTCTTAGTGCAAACTCAAAACCAATAAACCTTTCCAGAGAGAAGCCAGTTCAGAAGAACTGACTGAAATAAAGAAAAGCTTCAAACAAATTGTCTTTGGAACAGATCGCAAATAGCTTTGCCCAGTTTCTACAGAAGTTACACACACAGAGAACAGGCAATTCAAAGCAACACGTACCATGCAATTCTTTTCTACCAAGAATCCATTCCAGCAGGACAGCGTGGTCACGGCAGTCTACATCTCTTGGCACTGCCTCGTGCAGCAGAATAAAACTCTGCCCCTGGCCTGTCGGAACTGTTCTCAGGATCAGTGAATACTTTCAGTCTGAGCATCTCAACAGCTAGCACCTGCGGCAGGTCAGTGATGTTCCATTCTGCCGCAGCTCGTCTATCAGCCAGTGAAGCAGCACCAACAGGGCTGTGCAGCAGCAGCCCGGGGACAGGAGCAGGACCCCCGGCTGCCCACCCCGGCACAGGCAAGCTGAGGGCCCAGCGGTTCACACCCGCAGCAAGCAGCAGAGCCGCTCCAGCACCGACAGGAAGCTTTGCCCAACACGGCGGCAGACAAATCGCTTGTTGCACGTATACCAGTGGCACCGACAGGCGCCACGCCTTGCCCAAGCACTTGGACCCACCAGAACCTCCGTACCGGACCCCTCCTGCAGACACTGCGGCACGGATGTCCAGGAGAAGCAGAACCTGTGGAAGGCAATGGAGTGGGCAGGCCACAGAGCCAGGCCCAGCCGAGCTGCCGCAGCCAATCCCCAGCCCCTGGCAGCAGCCGCCACATCAGCGCTGGAGCCGCTGACGTAACATCGTAACATCGCACAGCCAGCGCGGCTCTATCCCTCCCGCCAGCACACACACCTTCCATCCTGCTGTCCCAGCAGATGATGTAACTCTGCTCCACGTTGCAGCACAAAATCCAGGGCTTTGCAAGTTACAGCGTTAACAACTGTTTTCTGTCTCGTCCCAGCCTAGTCCAGACAGCCCTGCCCACAGCCCAGCCGCCTCCTGAACCCAGCTCCCTTGACCTTGACTCTCCCTGTTCTCAGATGTTTGCAGTTTGAGGCAGAGGGCAGATGAAAGGCATCTGTAGCAGAACTTCTGAGAGTGGCTTCACCTCCTCAGGCCCTTTACCTCCTTTGTTTTCTCCGCTGTAGCCCAAACCCCTCTACGAGGGCAAGAGTGCTGCCTTTGCTCCTCACTTTTCTCCCATATCCCATCTGTATTCATTTCTAAATTAAGAGAATCATAGAATCATCTAGGTTAAAAAAGACCCTTAAGATCATGGGTCCCACAGTTAAGCCAGCGCTGCCCAGCCCACCACCACACCA
>NW_010107113.1:0-2014 GCF_000699245.1 Pterocles gutturalis | reverse complement strand
ACCAGCAGCAGAGAAATCACATCGGGGCTGCTCGTGAAGGGAAAACCCAGAGTTGGTCCCTGTCCCTTTGCCACAGCGTGGCCAGCCCTGGCCAGAGCCCGGTGTGTCACCTGCCGCCTAGGGCGGGAGCTGGAACGAAGCCCGGCCGCTAATTCCAGCCCTTCCGCTTTGGAAGTGGTTCATTGCGGACACAGTTTTTAATAGCAATAGGAAACCTTGTTGGCAGCGTGTGTTAATTATGCTCTGAAGCTCATCAAGGAAAGAGAAGCCGTTGTGAGCACAGGAAGCTGGAGAGCTAATGACACATCCGAGTGCCTGTTTCCACGGGGGATGCACGAGTGCTGAAGTGTTGCTGAACTCCCAGCACATCAGCAATCTGTTTAACAGCTCTGGAGTGCAGGATATTAGGAAGGGGAGGAACACAGCACGCAGGCTTAGGCACCTGCTCTGTTTTTGCAGTCGCCAGAGGGGGAGGACATGGATATCAGGAGATTCTGGATCACCCTCTGGCAAACCTTGGCTCTTGTCACTAACTGTAGAGAAAGCCTAAAGACACTACATGGCAACTACAGGCCTAAAACAGGGTAGCTGCTTTATTTCACCAGTTCCTGAGACTAATTGCCATGACTGCCATGTCTGAACTACTTCTGACAACTGTGACTGGAGGTAATAAGGTTCCCACTAAAAAGCTGAATCTCCTTAATTTTCCTCCATTTTTAGAGTAGAATCTTTCTTTGGTATTAAAAGCAGAGGTGTATATATTTTGGAACAAAGGTCACCCACTCTTTGGAAGCTGCCCGGTATGTACGTAAAGCATTATGTATAGTACTGTACTGCTTGTTCTGAACAGGCAACGGCTATGTCCCATGCATTCTGTGTCCCAAAGGAGAGCATGCCGGTGTCTCCCATAGCTCCTCTTACTATGCTGCTAAGAAGCCCCATTAGCTGGGGAAAGTGCAAACCCTCTCTGGAAGCCTCTGCATTAACTGGAGATTATTGGAACCACACCCACAGCAAGTAAATCCATTGAAGTAAACTGGAAAAGCACTGACAACTGGAATGTTACTAGGACCTTTGGGGTGTCCTGTCCTGAACCCTTTTACAAAGCATGGCAGGAAGAATTTTCTCTGATTTGAATCACTAGAGGATGATTATGAAAGTGAAGCTTAACTGGTGGAAAACAAGCAGGAGGGAGTCAAGCCTCAGACCCAGAACATGTGTGTTCCCAGCTAAATGTTTCAGCAAGTTCAAAATGTTCCCTGCCCCTGTAACGCATTCTATTTGTTTTCTCTGAGCACATCTTGTCTATTTCAAGCACTCAGTAAAAACGATCTTTAGCTCTTCAGCAGGAAAAGGAGAGAGAGAAAATTGTCTGCCATCGCAGTGTTACAGGCATACAGCTTCAACGGAGTATTCAGCCAACCTGTTTGGCAGGCCTTCCTGGCTATGCAATTAAGATTCCTATTTGTAGCTTGCAGAATAATTCCAGAGAATTTGCAGAGATCCGTTCAAGTTCTGCTGCATTGCAGAGCTGTGGTGAGAAAGTTCATGGATCCCACCTGGCTCTGTGCAGTGTCTGTCCAGCGTCACGCATGCCTGTGCTCTTGACATTCTCCAGTCCAAGGTGGCTTGCCAAACCACTTTCTGCCTTTTCTTTCTCCTCGCTGTATGTGTATGCCTGTTTCTGCTGTCGCCCAGTGTCAGGGGTAGGACACTGGGTCAGGGCTCGGTCGTCTCATGGTTTTTGTGGATAATGAGAGGCAGAGCACACATTCAGATGCAGAAAAGCAGCAACGTTCTTTTCAAACGAGATTGAAAAAAAAACCCGCAACCCCCCCTCCCTGCCGCTCTAATGCTGGAAACCTGCCAGGATCTCGAGACAAATCCGCTTTGTCCTGGGTTACTTAATCTCTAAACACCTCGGGACGCCTCTGTAAATAGGTACTACTCAAAAAGAGACCGGAGGCAGGGGGAGGCCGAGGGGCTGCTTGCTGTGCGGGTGGCTCTGGCCACC
>NW_010107112.1:0-14518 GCF_000699245.1 Pterocles gutturalis | reverse complement strand
GTGTGTCACTCATTCTTCCCCCTCCTCTGAAATCTCTGGCCTGGAGCGGGCTGGGTTTTTGGTCATCGGGTGGGGGGGCAGTGTCACTGTGTATCACTCATTTGTATATTTGTATATAGTATTGTTTTTAATATTATTGTAGTTTAGTTATTAAATTTTCCTTATCTCAACCCACGAGTCCTCTTTACCATTTAACCCTTTTATTCTCTCCCCTATCATTAGGTGGGGGGGTGGGAATTGTGTGAGCGGGTGTGTGTGGCTTGGCCCCGAGCCAAGGGCTAACCCACCACACTTGCTAATTCAGAAGAAAACCAGGATTCAGTACCTCATAATTTGGAGAGGAAGGAGAGGGGAAAGAAAATTAAATCCACCTCTGCTCCAAGAAAAATCCTTTCTTTGTCCCAGCCTGAAAATTGCAGGAATGTTTCTCTGCTGTTGCACTCACAGACTAGGCTTGCCAAGAGCAACACTCATTGATCCGGCTGCCCTTTGCATATTAGGACACCCTGGATGGAAGGTAGTGCTTTGTATACAGGGGGTGATTTAGTAGTTACTACACTTCATTTTACTTCAGTGCTGACTTTAGCCATTGACAAGGCTGAACTGTTCAAGAGGGAGAGGAGAGGTGAATGCAGGAACCCAAAGTGCTTAGCTGTTGAAAGCTTTTCAGGCACTACTGTGGTAGTGCTGAAAGGCAGCAGGGAAAACATGAAAAAGTAAAGGCAAGTAGCAGCAGCTGAGGTAGAAGGCAAAAGACATGATAACCAGTGTTATAGCAGCCCATAGGCGGACATCTTCTGTGGCTCAGCCCTTTTCCAACGGCACAGTTCCCTGCCAGCAATTCCCATCTCTGTGTTTTCTACCAAAGTCCGCCAGCTTTTCTCCACTATTCTGCTCCAGTTGCTCTCAAAGTAGTTCCCCAGTTGTCCAGTCCTCCTTCTGTTGATCTATTACCCCCATTAAGCTAATGTGTTTTTGACAGTTGTACTGGTTTTGGCTGGGACAGGGTTAATTTTCTTCATAGTCGCTTCTGTGGGGCTATGTTTTGGGTTTGTGACCAGAACACTATGGTAATACAGGGATGTTTTAGCTATTGATGAGCAGTGTTTGCACAGCATTAAGGCCTCTTCTGTTTCTCAGCTGCCCCACCAGCACGAGAATTTTACAAGAAGCTGGAAGGAGACACAGCTGGGACAGCTGACCCCAATTGACAAAAGGGGTATCCCAGACCATATGGCATCGTGCTCAGCAGTAAGAGCTAGGGGAAGAAGGAGGAAGAAGGGACATTAGGAGTTATGTCTTCCCAAGTCACTGCTACATGTGGTGGAGCCCTGCTTTTCTAGAGAAGTGGCTGAACACCTGTGTGCCAATGGGAAGTAGTGAATGAATTCCTTATTTTGCTTTGCTTGTGCACACGGCTTTTGTTTTACCTATTAAACTGTCTTTATCTCAACCCATGAGTTTTCTCACTTTTACCCTTCTCTCACCCAACCCACTGGGGGAGAATAAGTGCGTGGCTGTCTGGTGCTGAGGTGCTGCCTGGGGTTAACCCACAACAACAGTGTATGTTAGTCTCAAAATGTGACAGTATGCATGTCACTAGCTAGAGTTTAGTATTGCAAATTATTTGTATGGACTATTGTACCTGGAAGCTACATGAAATCGTGGCAAATATGACCAGTGAGTATTTGTAGAAGAGCAAGGCATCTCTCACAGACTGACAATCTCTTTGGGAAGCATGGAGATGAGAAAGTGGCAAGTCAGATGGAAAGGAATGACAAAATTCACTTTGCTGGGGGTAAGGAACCGTGCGCAGTAGCAGACAAAGCTGATTTTGCCAGAAGCAAGAAGGAGGGAACAGATAACTGAGAACATCGTGGCAGGAGATATCAAAGAGCCTTGGAAAAGAATAGAGAGCAGAAGATGGCACAGGTAACATGCAACTTGGGTGGCTCAAAGGGGATACTTGCCATAAGATAATCAGGTTGATGTTAATTTAGAGGGGAAAAGTCTCGGATTCCCTCTTCCCCAGTTTGTAACCAAAGCTGTAGACTTAACATCATGCTGCTTGATTTTGACAGCAGTTCACTGACACCAGTTTACTTCCGTATGCGTCATGTAACAGCATTTTCATGGATGACAAAGGGTTGGTTGCTTGGTTGGTTGGGGTTTTTTTGTTAGGATTTTTGTTTGGTTTTGTTGTTGTTTTCCTGAAGAGTTACAAACACCAAGTAAATCCAAAGCAGATGATCAGCACAAGGAGTGCAAAGGGACTTGCTTTCAGACACCACCAACAGTATCAGCCCCACTCTGTGCTGCTGCAGTGATGCTTAGAAGTCTGTTCAGGTGAAAAACCTCTGATGTTACAGTTTTCTGTGGGCCCCAGTGGCTGAGGAATCTAGATCCACTTCTGAGTCCAATTGTGCTGTTCATGAAGGATTATTTTTTTTTGTCAGAACTTTTGTAGTATTTAAAATACATTTTTTCTGTATAAAATGTACTGTTTTGATGTCAGTATAATTAAAGTGGTACAGTCTCCAGTATATATACAGTTCCTCAAGCACCAGTATGTTAGAAATCAGTATGCTTACAAAAAATTATTGGAGTAAGTTATATGGGGAGAATCTTCTTTATTTCAGTTTGAAGGATTTTACAGGAAGGCTGTCCCCCTTGAAATGTTTGTTAAAAAATTATGCCCCTGAGAAAAATCATTCATTGGACGTAAGAGCTGAACATAGAATCATAGAATGGTTTGGGTTGGAAAGGACCTTAGAGATCATCGAGTTCCAACCCCCCTGCCATGGGCAGGGGCACCCTCCACTAGACCAGGTTGCTCAAAGCCTCATCCAGCCTGGCCTTGAACACCTCCAGGGATGGGGCATCCACAGCTTCTCTGGGCAACCTGTTCCAGTGTCTCACCACCCTCGCAGTCAAGAATCTCTTCCTAATATCTAGGCTAAATCTGCCCTCTTCCAGTTTAAATCCATTACCCCTTGTCCTGTCACTACACTCCCTGATAAAGAGTGCCTCCCCATCTCTCCTGTGGGCCCCCTTCAGGTACTGGAAGGCTGCTATAAGGTTCTCCTGGAGCCTTCTCTTCTCCAGGCTGAACAACCCCAACTCTCTCAGCCTGTCCTCATAGGGACATAGTTTAGCTTCTAGGTGAGGCCTGGATTGTCCTTCTGTAAATCCAGTAAAACAGAGGCAGTGATTTACCGCCAGCATTGCGTAGACTAAGAACACAATTGTGGTTTTCCCTGGCCTTGAGTTTTTTGACAGAGCAGTTTTGCATGGCTTTCTATAGGCTCTCAAAACTCTTTTCTGCTTGGAAACACTATTCAAGGCCATAAGAGCAGTGGTTAACAGCAGAAGAGCCCAAACCACTGTATTGTGGTCTCTCCCGGAAGCTCTTATGTGACTTACTCCTGCATCTCCTGAAACTGCTGCTGCCTTCTTTCTGCCCTCTGCCCCTTAGCCAGAAGGGGAAGGAAAGGGCATTTGGAAAGCCCACGGCTTTTCTGTGCACCTTTTTAGCACAATGTAAGGAGGGCTCTTGTATTGTCTGTGCACTTTGGTTTCTTTATTCATTCTGAATTCCCATAGGGCTTTTGTGGATCCTGGGATGATAAGCTGTCCTTACCTACTCAGTGATTTTCACAGTGCGGTGGTTTACATGCTCCATTTCCTCTGTACCTTGTGCTGAGCTCTGCAGACATCCAGGTGTTGCTTTGATCAGCATTACGTGTCCTAAGAAGCAAGAGACAATACCAAAACAGAGACTGATGGCTTTTGATAGGAAAAGCAACAGGATGTTTATCAGTTGTCAGTTGGGGGCCACAAGCCAGTAAAATACAGGAATAATTGTAGCAACTTTAAAAATAGAAGTAGAAAGCAATACAGACTTTCTTTCTCACCCCAAAAGGCATACATGAAGATTTCTGTGATACCTGTGGGAGTGTTTGAGGAGGTATTTTAAGGAACAGGGAGTTTCTCAGTTGAGGAAGGCATGGCACTGAAAGTACGGTAGCTGCAAAATTCTTGCTGTTGGGAAAGCTTCCCCTGCTTTGAGGCAGTCCCTTGGGTAAGTACATTCTTCTGACATTTGTGACTTTGCATTAAATTATTGTTGGTGTAGTTTGTCAAATGTTTCTGGGAGGTGCACGGAGCTCAACCTGGAAGAGGTTTCCAAAGCAAAAGCCATTGAGAAAGTAGCAGTTGTTACGGAGCTCTCCTGCAGAAACTGTCTCACTGTCTACTTAGCCCTGAATGAGTGCTGAACAACATTGTTTCAGACTCCCATGGAGGTGAAAGTAATTCATGTCACCCTAGCAGGCATTTAACTGGACTTCTATGGCATTGTATGGCACATTTCCTTTCTTCTGTCCTTGTCAGAGAGGAAAAATGACAATTCACCTTGTACAACTTGTGCTCTCTGAATCAGTTGGTCTGTGTTCAGGGTCACACCTCCCCATGTCCCTGCTGAAGTCTGCCAGCTTCTACTGGGGTGCACCCAGTCTTTGCATGTCATACCTATTTGAGCCAAAATTCACATCGCTCCTGGCAAGACTGTTCTGTCGAGCGTATTACATCTCAGTGGCTGGAAACATCCTCCTAAGGCTAAGACCTTTTCTGCACTAGGAAGATTTTGGTAACTGTTCCAATTAGACCACTCAAGACAAATATTAAAGGGTTTAAGGTGAAGAATGATAAATTTATGGAAAGTCCTTCATGACTGGGATTGCAGGGGGAACGAGACCAATGCCGCAGCCCCATGTCCCTTATTCCTAAAATCAATGACAAGCTAGAAAAAGAAAAACCTGCACTGAGTTTGCTGTATCCGTCCTTTGGCCACCCAACCTGAGGACAGAGAACTCCAACTCAGTATCAAGTCACAATCTGGAGACTGCTTACAAGTTTTGTTCCAGACACAGATGACACGCTTCCACCCCTCCATCTGGGCCTGCATTGCTGGAGGGTTACATGTTCCCTTGGGTCCAGGGTCTCATCTTGCAGTCACACCCTAGCACCGTTCCCACATACCAGGTTGTTAGTTCGTGTAAGCAGTTGCCTTTAGCAACTGTAATGTCAGTGACCATAAATGTAAGTGAGCTTTTTGGCACAGGGTTGCTTGCCTTTCCCTCCTTCAGAGGCTGAGCAGATGGGTTTTTTTCTACTTACACCAGCAACCCATCCAAACCCATGGAAATCTCAAGGCAGCACGGTGGCTGCAGTGGCTGAAGCACCATTGGCCCATGGAGCAGCTCCATGGTGCGAGGGAGAGCACCGGTCTGAGCTCAAAAGCCACTGAGCAATGGGAGAGACACTTCCTGGGAGCTGGAGCACGATGGTAAGGGGACACTTCTTCCCCACTGCAAGTTGTGTCTCTGTCTTCCTGCAGCAGTGGCAGAAGGAATACCTATGAAAATACCTGGAAAAGTAGGGACAAGCAAGACCCAGGCTAAACAGTGACTGGCAACACCAAGACCTTTGAAGCTGGTTCATACACCATGCAACTAACTCATGGATTTCATGGTGTGCAGCAGTCTTTTTTTCATCATCATGTACACTGGTTTACATAACCACTGCTTGACTCTAGTAATTCAAAACAACAGGTTTGTTTTGGTTTTTTTAATTGTTTTTCTTTATTTGGACAATATATATACACGTATGTACAAAAACATCTATGCCTACTTTTTTTTTACCTTTTTTTTTTTTTACAATTTGATGTGGTTTACAAAACAGGACAGCAAAATAACTTATAAAGAATACTAATACTGTACAAAAAATAAAACTGATTGAACTGTTGGAAGTTGGTATTATACAGTGTTACAGATCACTAGTCTGTAAAACAGCATTTTGAAGTATGTGTCCAGTCTGGTGTATGCTGGGCTAAGTCCATCTGCAAACTGAAAACATCTGTAATACAGGTCATGAAAAACTGTTCAGAAAAGAAGTATGTTGTATAACTATACCTTTAAAGCCATGACTTCTCTATAGTGATGGGCTTTCTTAACCAAGGAGAGAAGCTGTCCTAACTTCAGCACTATAAGTATTTCCAAAATAGTACAACAAGTACATACGGTATTAGAGAACCTGATTTTCCTTTTCTTTTCCAACTTTTGCAACACTCTTCAAAACTTAACTTCGAGATGCAAAGAACTAACCTGCAGGGTTTTTTTATGTGTTAGAGCCATTGTTTGCTTTTACTAAAAGGAAAACCCCTAAATCCCCAAATGAACAAAACAATTAAACAAAATCTCCAAATATGATCATTCCCAATATATTCTGTTAGTGGTTAATGAATCGCATTAATCCCGTCCAATGCTGAAATACAGCATATGTTACAGCAAAAGGGTTACCGTTTAGGAAGGTTTTTTTCAGAAACAACTCACTGTCCCATGGACAAAAGTATCCCGATTCTTTCAGACTTTGCAGGAACATCAACATTTTTTAAAAATGTGCATTCTACCCCAAATTCGCAAGGTGGAAACCATAAATCTGGCCATTTACTTCCATTTACTGGTTAATCCTGGTAGCTAAGTGACCAAAACATCTCCACACTGATTTAGGAGCTGCTTATCAGCTGTGGCTTCCCATTGTGGTTGATAGGATGTGAGAGTGTCTTGTATTTCACAGGATCAGGCCTTGATTTTCCAAGTGCTGCATTGGTCCTACAAACTGGCAACAATCCAGACTGCAGGACAGAGTTTAAATTTTGTGTGATCTTCACAGAGAAGAATGAAGATGAATGTGCATGCACCTTTGAACCTCACTGGGCTACATGTGGTCCTGACCCCACTCAACAAGGCAGCATTAACAGTACTGGTAAGCAGAACACTTTCTGTATTTCTAGACCAATAGAAATACTGAGGCTACCTATTTTTATTAGGAAGAACATACGTCCCTACGACTCAATTTGGACACCAGAAATTAAAGTTTGGTTTCTAAAATAAATGTTTCAAAAAGCTGAAACAGAGGTAGAAAGTGTGCTTGGTTTCCCCACGTCTTCACTGAAGAAAACACATCCCTTTTTATTCCACAGACTGATCAATATCCCCAATGCCTTAAAAGCAGTTCTCTTCACACAGACAGAATTTCTCATGAACTACACAGGTAAAAACACTATATGCAAACTGATTTCTAATGCTGGAAGCCTTATACAACTGTAGAAGAAAACACTCTACTCTCTGAGTTATTTTTTTTTTATGTTCATTTCTACGAAGCAAGCTTTTATCAGGTAAAACAATAAGATACTGTAACTGCAGGTGTACTAACGAGATTTTTTATGTACAGAATTTTACAAGATGACCTAAATTCATCTGCTGTGGAAACACTTTGGGTTTCAGTGTGATTACTCACAAGATGAATTTGGGCTTAAGTCTCTATAGTAGGGCTGCACCTCCCCTTCCTCTTCTGGAGGAAGGGGTAAAAACCAAACAGGAGAAGAATGTTTCTGGAAAAAATAACATGTAAACAGAATCCCCCCCCCTCTATATGCAGCTGGGGAGGGGAAAAAGAAAAATCACTGATAACCTCTTACAGTTCATGCTTTTAACATGAAAAAATAATGAAACACTCAGCTAATGACCACAACTTAAAAGTTTTCCTTCAGTGATCTTTTTGCTCCTCTGAAAGAGAAAAAAATAGCTTTAAAATAAAAGTAATATTGCCTTTATCAGTGTATGACATGCCATGCATGACACAGGTACAATACAAAGTACCAAGAGAAGGTTATGCTGTAAGGAATACTACAACACACCTTCTGTGCTGTATTTCCAATTACCTCATGTTTATCCCCCATACTCTACAGGAACAGCCATCAAAAGATACAGGAGCCCTTGCAAAGTGCTCCTTACAATAATTTCAGCTGTTTCCATTAGCAGAGTGCTCTTAAGGAAAGGTCTACTCTCTCCATAAGCACACACAACTCCCATAGGATTCCACAGGAGTTAGGCAAGGATATGAAGAGAATAAATCTTTAAGGCAAGTGTAGGAAGAGAAAAAGCCTTTAAAAAAGCAGCAGTTTATATAAAGATGGTAGCTGCTGTTATGCATCCATTCAAACAAAACACCACAGAATAAAGCACTGTTAGTGGCATTTCTATAGTACAGTACTGTATTTATTGACAAATTAAAAGTATAGGATCAATTGTCAGATGTATGCTTCTGCTCCCACGCCCCTGCCACATTATCTAGGCTGACTTGTATTTTTCCAGGTAAGTGAATAACAGAGCTAAATACACATATGGTCAGAAAATGACTGAGCTGTTGTGGGTTTTTTTGCTTTAAGTATCTGCTTGAATTACATGTTTTTACTGGAAAAGTGTAGCTTATATTCAAAAGTGTAGTTAATACAAAGAAAAATTAAAAAGACCCATTGACTTTAATGGGCCTTCTTGAGTATAAATTCACCTTATCCCAGTGTATCAATCAGATACTATTAGTAACATATGTAATGTTTCATTTAACAGTCTCTTTAAATGCAGGATTATTCTGAGACAGAAGTAAACCCACTTCTACAATGTGCCATGGAGTTTTTATCTGAGACTTATTTATGTGATTCGGAAAGTGGTTTTACTCGACAAACTCTAAATACAAGCAGCATTACACTGTTCAACAAAACATGTTCATGACACAGCAATCACAAAGACCTCAGGGTCACGCTAGTGTGGTGGCACAGGCCAGACTGTCCAGTCAGACATATGTACACCAGCATCAATGCTTTACATTACAGCATTAGAGGAGGCGGTCGCCTCCTCTGCTGGCCATCCCCTCCCTCCTCTCAGCCCCGCAGCCCACTCACTCCAGACTGCTATTCCCAGCATAGGGTGGGGAGGTGGAGACCTGGGAGGGAGGCATGGAGTACTTTTTTCTTTTTTTTTTGAACATCAGCTACATGTGCTTTCGGATGGTGAGGGCAACCAGCACCACAGCGGATGCAGATACTCTGGCACCGCAGCACGCCTCCCTGCCACTCCCCTCCCCAGGCCAGCCCTGCCTTCACAAGGAGCTGCTGGAGCTGGACTTTTTGGATCGCTTGATCATGCTGGGGTGAAACTCGGTGTGGCGGCGGGCGTGCTTTGTCAGGTGGTCGCTCCGCATGAACCGCTTCTCACAGAGGGGGCACCGGAACTGCTTCTCACCGGTGTGGGTTCGGTAGTGCCGGGTGAGCTCGTCGGAGCGGGAGAACTTTTTAAGGCAGTCGGGCCACGTGCAGGGGAATGGTCGCTCACCTGTGGGGAGGAAAGTATGACAAGAGATTTAGGGGGACGGGGGTAATGCAGGCCAGCATGTACCAGCTTCATCAAGGAGCCGGGGAACACACTGCTCAGGGGAAAAAGGCTGCTTTTGTTTCCTGCTGGGGTGCCAGCATTTGTGGAGTTGTTGATGATTTGCTTCATCAGGTTTCAGTCTCACCTCCAGCAGAAGCCCAAAACCCCTCCAACCGCATGAAACTCGCACTCCGGTGCAGAACCTTACATGACCCTGAAGACAACAACAGATGAGCTGTGCCTGTGCCTGTACATTTTTCACATCAGGCTCAATACAGCAGTTTGGGAAAGGAGTGCCAGTATTATTCCTCTGACATTTCCATTCTGCTGAATAAAATAACTTGTAAGCATTAGAAAAGAAGACCAAAAAAAATCTTTCACCTAGGACAAGTCATTCCAGCCTTGGGAGAACTGAGCAGGGAGGGAATCAGGGACAGCGGTACAGCCTTGGGGCTGCAAACATGTAGGGCAAAACCACTGCAGCTGCAGAGAGAAATCCCATGCCCTTGTCTCCTCCCTTCCACCAGAAATCCAAGCTGCTCCAGCGAGTACAGGCCTTCCCTCAGCCTCTTAAATGGCTGATTCAAGGATAGGAAAATTACTTCATTACTCACAGCTCTGTTGGTATAAATATTTGCTACGATGGTGAAGAACCAAACCAAACACCCTAACCGACACCACACCACAACTTTGTTTTTAAAAGGAAGGGTGTAAGGATTGAACAGCACTCACTGTAATCTTCCTGGCATGCCACATCACCTCTGCAGGTTGCACAGACTTTGCCTACAGGCACCAACACCTCCTGACCAGCAAGGCTGACCCCCAAGTACACGGCACAGATGGAAATGAAAGGCATTTAAGTTCACACGAAAGCCTTCAGTCACAGACAACATGCACCACTGCAGTTTGATGCCTTAATTCCCTTTCTTAAGAGAGCGTCCTGAAAGGAATATAAATGACAGCTACATGACACCTATTTACAGTCAACCCTGAGATATAAAAACTATCCCAGGAGTTTTCCAACTTTGGAAGAGTTGGAAAGAAACTCAAGAACTCTGGTATTTCTTGGTACTGTGAAGTGTGGCACAACAGGTTAGCTCACTTTACATTTACAGAGTGCAAAAAAGGGAGCTACTTACAAGTCCTTCCCAGACACAAGTGCAGCAAGTAAAGGCTAAAGGTGCGAATGAACAACCCAGATGCCAGGAGGACAACAAAACATGTTGTCCATTCCAGCAGTGGAATGTGTTGCAAAGCTGTAGGGATGAGAAAGGGGGCTGGGGGGGGTGACTGATGGCGTCCAAAAGGCCAAGGAGGATGAGGACGGAACAGGTAAACTGAGATGTAGCTACACCATGGGCTCTGAAAGGGCTAATGAGCTTCTCTTACATAACACAGACATTTTCACAGTTTAGGCTCCTAATGATAACGGTGCTCCCTGACAGGCAGCTGCTCCATCCCAGGCTGATCCGCATGCAGTACAGCTGCAGCTGGACGAGCAGGACTGTGCAAGTTACTACAGTCCCGCGGACTTCCCCTGAGCCTTCTTCCCTCACCTCACAGCAATGCTGGTCCTCGGTCAGCGGAGAAGGATATATACGGGGGGAGCAGGGGAAGCCAAGCCAGCCTGGTGTCTGAGCCTGGTGGAGGCACAGCTGCCAGCTATCCTGACCCAGGGCTTTTTTTTTGTTTGTTTTATAACCAGGTTTCTTGGCTTTCAGACATGGTTGGAAGGCTTTCCGAACAGCCACGGCCTATATAAAATAAATTAATTAAAATGGTACATAGGCTTACATGTGCATGAAGGCCACGACCATAGCTACGTGGCCAAGCAGCACTGGGAGGGGTACAGAGCACTCGCATCGGTGCCCATTATCCTCCCCTGGCTTTGCCCTGCCCAGCGCCTGCCCTTGGCATCCAAGGCAAGCATTTCACTCATGCTGCTCTTTTGCTATCTCATGGCTTCTGTCACAGCTCCCGCAAGCAGGCAGCAGTGGGAGGTGCAGAACAGGTTTGTAGCTCCCCCCCGGAATGTGGGAGAAGCGCGATACATCTCGCATGTGTGGAGGCATCTAGTACATGGTTCTATGTCAGGAACTTACATCTACAGCTCTTCAGCCTGCAGAAGTGCCTGACTGTACTACAGGGAGACCAGGTGCCCAGGCTGGAAAACAAGGATCACAGTCTTTGGGTGCAGCATCTACATTTCAGGCATGGTAGCACCCGGCCCACTTAACAGCAATGTTTTGAATCTGGCCCCATGTAGCCCTCGTGAAACAGGGCTTTCCCCCTGCCCTTCCCAGAACTGCAGATGGTAAGACAAAATGGAGCCTGATTACTGGAATTCCCTCTGAAACACGATGGGAGCAGCATGACCTCCACCACTGCTACCACACATGCCCATTTCAGGGAAAAGCAGGGCTCGTTCAGGATCCCTTGCATATATCTGGCACTGCACCCCCCGGGAACTGGCCCTGAGCTCGCTGGGGAGGGTGCCGGGGACTGCGGGTCCCTGGCATGGCAGGGGCGTGCCCCACTACCAACGGGAGAGCCACCGCACACCGTGATGGCAAACACAGCAGAGATTGCTGCCAGAGACCAGCGGCCGCGCTCCCTCAGATCCATGAGAGCCACGGCCAGCACCCACCACCGTGCCCCCCCGGTACTGTGGTGGAGAACAGCTTCGCCGCCACGGCAAGACAGGCCCGCGGAGGCTGTCACAGCCACTTCAGAAGCGTGTATATGAAAGTAGGCCAGGCATAGTCCCCGACACCAGGACACATTAAACTCCAGACTCCTCAGAGCAGAGAGACAAGGGGGAGGAAGGGTTTTCCCGCCCCTCAGGGGTTGTCTCCAAGCTGGAAGACCTGCTGCTCCCCTCTGTCACAATGCTGTAAGGGAGGACCCCAGCCCAGAGCTGCTTCAGTGATGGACTTAATAGGTGCAGAGTCAGGGGTGGAGTGCGCGTCCAGGAGGCTTTTAAAGCAAGGTAGAGACACCCGATGACATATGATGACTGTCCCCTCAGCAAAGCTGGCTGCTGTATTTGCTGGTTGCGTTTGACACAGGATGTTTTAAAGCAGCAAAGATGTTTGTGGAAGAGTCCACAGAGCAAACAGGTCTTGCTGCGCATACGCTGACAGGTAGGCAATAGCACACAGAGCTACAATACAAACTAGTGCTGCCTCCATCTGGAGATACAGATTTCTGTGTCATGTCTTAGTCAGGAAATACCTTTTCCATATGATTTTTCCACTTTCGTTTTGGGAGTGGTAATGCTAAAGCTTGAAACAAGTTAACAAACCATCAAAGTGCTATTATACACCCTTTCCTTTGGTGGCAGTATGCTTAGATATGCCTTAGATAGGATTTCCATCAAGAGATGAAGGATTGGCTAGCAGTGTAACACAAGTCCTTAAAACTATGTGTGACGGGATCTGAACACAAGAGACACAAGATGTAAATAATTTTATTAAAAAAAATTATATATACATAAGACAGGGCAGCTTACAGAAGTCATAAGTGAACCAGAAACTTGATTTACAGGTTACAGAAATAGGTGTATCTGTAGAACTCCCATTCTTTGTCCACTGTGCCACCAAGAATGTAGTAGTGGGAGATGTGGTTTATGCTGAGCACAAGCTAATGGTCTCCTCTGGAGTCTAAAAAACTCCTCCTCCTGCAGCCCTAGCTTGCTTTAAATCCCTTATGGATATAAAGGCCATTGCAGATCCTTTCAATCTTTGCTCTCTTGCTTCCCCTGACCTTTTCTCCCTGTTCCTTCTCCCCAGCCTCTACTGCAAATGGCTATTTTCTGCTTTCTCTGAGAGTTTAAATTCTGTATCCAAGCTGCCTTGTATGACCTGAGGCAGGCCTGCTTTATTTTATTCAATTTCCATTTTATTCTGAGAAGACAGTAAATTATTTCACTTTTTCTTCCCTATCCTGGGACATATCAGATTTTCCCACATTTAGTCTTGTGCAGGAAGGGTTTCTGAAAAGTTGATGATGACATACTCGCGCAATTCTCTTGGCGTTTAACCAGACATGCACTAGGACTGGAGTACACTGAGCTTCTGTGGTGGAATGAAATACTGATTTTACATTAATTACTGAAACTGAGCACTGGCTTTACAGAAGACATTCAGAGATTGCTCATGGTGTGGAAAGAAATCTGGCCAAGGTGAATGGCTTGCTAGGCTCACACTGTCTTCCTTGCTGACAGAAGAGAGGTTGGACACCGTAATGAGTCCAGAGTCTGGCATCAGTACTAGCTAACGCAGAACAGTTTGATATCAAATAATGCTAATGAGGCTGCTTCACAAATGGACTGAAGCTACAGCTGCATGAATGGACACCTAATTAGACAGCCTTGACTGACCTACGTTATTAAAGATGAGAACAACAAACACATGGTAGGACCGTGCTGCCTAGTATTCATAGCAGCAACTATTTTAAGCATCAAAACTGAAGCATCGTTCAGAGTTTGACTTCTGGGATGTGCTGTCTTGTGTGCGACTCCTGCTCTCTGCCCAGTCGTGACACGGCTAGGCAGCACCTCCTGCTCCAGGGACATCCACCCTGCCTGTGGCTCCTCCTCCTGCCCTTACAGCCCAGCCCAACTGACCTGTGGCAAGGCTGACCCCTCCTGCCAGAAACCTGAAGCAGCTGATGGGAAGGAGGGAGAAGGGAAAGCACATAAATACAAAAAGCCCAAATAACAAAATCTCTTGCCACCAGGCAAGAGCAAAACTATTTAGCAAAACAGAGCTGGCATAATCAGCTCTGCATGGTTCAAATGACAGAATCTAATCTTCATCTTCCAACATCCTCCTGTATCTCTGCTGCTGGTGGAGCTCAAAATCTCCAAAGAAATCTTTGTACCCTAGGAATAACTGGTCCTGAACCACAATCTTTGACTTAGAGATGACGATGATAATAATTTCTTTTTTTCTTCCTTTTTTCTTTTTTTCCCCTGCGATCCCACTCAGCTGCCACTCTTGCATGTCTCAGTGTCTCTTGAAGTATGACAAGTTCTGTAGGTTGATGTCAAGAACATGGTCCAGCTTATTGCAAGAAAAAAACCCCAAAAATGTAGGTGATCCTCCTTGCCGCAGAACAGCTGCTACCTCAGGTCTCTCTCACTTTTCCCCCCAGTGCATTGCTTGCCCCACACACCCTGAATGAGCAATTTCACAGAATCACAGAAGGTTAGATTGGAAAGGACCTCAAAAGATCATCTGGTC
>NW_010107111.1:0-19235 GCF_000699245.1 Pterocles gutturalis | reverse complement strand
GTGCTCCCGGGGGGAGCCCTTGCTCGCCCTGTCGTTAGGCCCGTGGACTGCAGTAAGGGACTCGTTCCCTGGGTGGGGTGTCAGAAGGCAGATGTACGGAGCTGCCGTGTAACGGCCAAAATTTTGCCTGGGGTCTGAGCAGAGTTATCAGAGTGAATTGAGCACACTGCCAAGCATGTGATGTGGAAGATCATGTGTTCCTGTGCAATCTCTTCTGTGCTTATCTTTACATTTCTGGCTTTAAATCATTGTGGGTAAGTATTTTTTTTCCACTGAGGCTGGGGATGTTTATTGCCGCAGTTGTACGTTCAAAGAGGTTATTATAAAGCCCTGAAATAACTTTGAAATATGTAACTCAATAGCAAAATTTCAAACCCACTTGTATATTGCTGTTTGTACGGTAGCTCTCTAAGACAGAAAAGACAGGTGCCTGATCTGGACAATGAAACGCCGCTTCCAATGCTTCAATTTTTATTCCTTCAAAACGTACTGTGTGTGTTGCGCAATGCACGGTGTTTATAATTTGAACTGTAATGGAGATTCAGTGCAAAATGTTATTTAAAATGTTTGTGAATGGTGCTTCTTGGCCTACCCAATATTTTGGACCTGAAATTACTGAATACTCTCTCGTTATTAGACGGTAACTTAAGGGGAGAAAAGGTGTGCTTTCTCTAAAGTTTCAGTGCCCTCTTTTGGAGGTCTTGTGCCCTTGACCTATAACGTGAGTAAAGGTTTCTGACTTTTATTGATAGAGGATCCTCTTTGAGACCAATTACTGTATGTCACCCTGTGGATGCAGTGTGTTTTTATGTCTGTGCCCTGATTAACAGTTTTAAAGAGACAAGAAGAAATTAAACTGTAGAACAAATTGTTTTTATTAAGGAAGTATTGAGAGAGCAGTTATTGTTGCAGCCCTTTTGTACGGGGAGCTTTACAAAGCAAACCACAGCTTCTGCCTGTGAAAATACACAGCCTAAACAGGACGTGCAAGTGTGCAAGAGGACAGGAATAAAGTGTACAGTCAGAATGAATTAAAAAGCAGTTTGTAGTTACTGTCTAGATTTGAATGTTTATTTTTTCTAATGAGAGAGAGGTTCTGTTTAGGGCATGAAGAAGAAAAGATGAAAGGTGAACGGTAGAGAAGGTGGTCCCTGGTAGTGACTGAATTGAAGTTAAGGGGATATTGCAAGTGTGAGCACAGATTTATGACAATAATTATAAGTGATTTTGTTTGTGCTGCAGTCCAAGTCAGCAATATTTTCAAGCATCTCTAAATACACAAGAAGTTGTAGTTTTCTCTAAAATGTGTTATTTTAAAATCAAGTTCTAGATTGGAAAAATTGCTGTAAACAGTTGTATGTAATTTTTTTTAATGTGCACTGTCTCTGTATGTAGTGTTTTCCTTTTTTAAAAAAAAACAACCAAACATAAACAAACAACTCCGCTCCACCAGAGCTTTTAATGCCACTGACAGCAAATTTTCTGTTTCTTGATCAGTTTATCTTGTTTTAGGGTTCAAAAAGATCTTCTCCAGTGAAGTAAGTGTGAAGTTTTCCTGGTGAATCCAGTGCAGCTGAAAGGATCCTCTGAAATTAGATGTTTTTGGATAAAAATCCATAAACTTGATGGTGGCAAACAAATTTTCCAACACAGCTTTATATGGCGAGGCTCATCATCTTTCTATCTTAGTCAGAAAGAAAATTCAATTAAGAAGGCCGGTCAGTGTCACTTGTGCTAGTCAGAACCCTTGAAGCAAGTGGCACCGTTGGTGTTGCTGTCTTGGTGCTGCTCTGGAAACCCATGCTATTCCCTCCTTACAGTTTCAGAGACCTCGGAGGAGGAAGATCCGTGTCTTCTGTTTTACAGCAGGCGGGGGTCTCCCTACGCTCAGGGAAGTTATTCTTTCTTATGGTGTTTAACATTGTGGGGGGCACTCAACCATGGATGTATGTTTTTTAGATTTCTGTTGTAACTGTTGTCATAGAAGGCTTTATGAACTAGAAGATGTTAACTTAGGTTTTGATATCTGTCTTCTGTTAATTTTATGAATTAGGAAAATACTTCTACCTTGGTGTGTAAGGCAAGATCCTGTGTGCTTATAAACTGCTCAGCATTTAAAGGACACTTAGAGAAAACACACAATATGAAAATGTCTCGATAATCGCACTGGACAGGCCCTAGTAGTGTTTAGTAAGATTGTATTTTTTCATCTTGGAAAATATAAGAAAGACTAAAATTAATTTCATTTTCTTTTCCTAGGTTAACACTTTTTTACCTTCTAGTTGCAAAGGCAGGTCAAATAGATGTTTTAAAAATGTTTTAATGGCTGTTTTTAAATATAAAGATGAAATTGAGCAATGTTAGTTTTGTAAAGTATTATGTTAAGAAAATTTAAAGCTAGTTTAAATAACTAATCTGTTTGTATATATTGGGCCTGTGAAAGATGTCTGCACAAATAATGTGGCTGTCTTCGTGTTTCTGCTTTTGGCACAGTATTAAATCTGTGTATCTGCATGGGCTGCACCTGTGTGCTGTGAGTTAGAGAACACTTCAGATAAGTTATCTAGTTTTTTGTATGCTTGGAGTGCATATGGTAATAGACGGGAGAAATAGCTTGGAATAAGCTCTTGGCCTTTGGTGTAAACCATGTGGCGAATGTCTTCATGTAGTCATAGTGACACCAGTGGTTCCTTTTCTGCCATAATGGCACTCCATCAATGTGGGAAAAGTCACCGAATCTAACTGGACTACAAAGGAGACTTCTATTCTCTTGTGACGCTTAAGAAATTATTTCCAGGTTTATGATTATTCTCTGAACCCCCTGGAGTTTTGTCCCTGATTTTAATTGTTTTTGTGTATGTGATCAAAGGACATCAGGATGTGGCTGTTCAGCAGAGACTGGAGCGTAAGGAATGTGTGGAAGGAAAATAATGATGGTGAGTGGGGAAAACCTTCAGAAACATCCAGTGGGCTGTGTCAGAGAAATTAGACATACGAAGCTTTCCTCTGAGCCTTTATTTGATTATTGTAACTGCAAAATTGACAAGTTGATAGGGTTAGGAACAGATGCAGAGGGACAACTTCAAAATCAGGCTGAGGATGTAACCAAGGATGGATATGTATTCTTAAGATGTGTCCTTGACCATGACGCTTGTAATTTTAACAAGGAAGCTCTGAATGGATGTGTTAAGGCTGTGAAATTAAAGCCACAGAAATGGTCTGTCCACTGTTTGAGACTGAGTCATAGCTTTGCAAGACGTTCTGTTGTGAGGAGCACAGCTGAAGGCAGGCGGGCAGTTTTCCTTCCCTGTCAGCTGAGGTGGTTGCACAAAGGTGTAAAGTGCTGCACTGTTAACTTTCCATTTTATGACCCCTTGTTTGTAATAGCAATCAGTTAGCTGAGAAACCACCTGTGTTTATTCTTGGAGATACTAAGTCTAACAGTGGAGCTAAAATATTTTGGGGATTATATACTAACTTGAGCAACTCAGATGTTTTAATAATGACAGATATTTTAGTACAAAACCAATTTTTCCTTCCCAGAGTTTTACCTTGATATTGAAGGAAAGATTGTGCACTTTTCAGCTGCTCCCTGAACAAAAGAGAACATTTCTCAATATATTGCTTTTGAGATAATCCTCTTCAGTATGTTCTTTTGTTAAGAAGGAAAATGGTGCATGTGAATCTGGATGAACAGGTAGTTCCTGTTTAGTTCTACATCGAGCTTCTCAATTAAGGATTTGCTAAATGTCATCTCTAAAACATCGATAGGATATCTGAGCAGAAGGGATGGAGAAGGGAGTAGGGAAATGCACTTTTGCATCATTAGATCTTGGAGGTGATACTGAGTAAGAGTTGAGGCCCTCTTTCAAATCTTTTAAATTGTTAACAGAAATGTTTAATATTAAAACTGTTTCAGATTACTTGCTGCTTATTCTTAAGCATCATTTGCTTCTTTCTTCTTCTGTACTTGGCTGATGTGTCCTGTGGAATTCCTCAGGAATTACTGTGTTACATCAGTCACAAAGGATTTATGCTGTGCCTACATCATTTTACAGGTCAGGCATAACTCCTTGCTGTTTTCCTTAAATAACTCAAGGAAGTTTATTGAATAGGTGATAAGACTCTTGAAGGATAGAATAAGGAGAATAGTGGTCCTTCTGAAGAATACTGTTCAAGTTTTCAGATGTAATTCAGATTCATGGGTTATTTCAAGTGTTTCTGTGAGATCCTGTCACCTCTAAAATAAAAGTATTTTTAAGTCTTTAATAGTATGTTCACCTATTTCCTCCATAATAGTTAATTACTGGGAATGAAGTGCAGTAGCTCTCTCCTGACTCTGTTGGTTTTTTTGTCCTTAACATGAAAAGAGCCTCTCTTTGCAGAACATATTTTTTACAGTATTGTTGCATTGTATGATGCAAATTCAGTCCAGAGAACAGCTGCTCTATTTAAAATCTAGGTAGCACAGTGTGCACCTTCTTAATATGATAATTACTAGTGCAACATGTTGGTTTTTTTTTCCTTTGAAATTTGTTTGACTGACTCATGTGGCTTAACAGCTTAATAGTGGTTATAACAAAGGTGTTTTGCTCTCTACTTAAGTAGTCACTAATGTTTTAGGAAAGGGAGGAAGAAGCTCTAGATTGTGATCTAAACATTTGAGTTTAGTATTCAAATAAAGAAATCTACATGGTTTCTTTATAATATATTTTAAAAGAGTGTATGTGTAAGCAAGCCTAGCAACCTGAAGGTGTAGAAGAAGCTTTAGTTTTATTTTTTTCTTTGATCTCCATCAATAACATGAAATCAGTTATAAAGTGTTAGCGATGCATCCATGTTGATAATGTTTTAAGAGGAATACATGTCTACATTTAATTTTCTGATTTTAATAGGTCTTGGCAGCATAATATCTTGAACATGTTCAATTTAAAAAATACCAGGTGAAAGACTACCATTGTGGAGCTGCTATACTTGCACGTGTCTTTGCTTTAGCACAGACAGTTCTCACTGACTTAAATCTGAAGGATTAACTAGAGTAACTGCTGTTAGTACTAATGGGACTTCACTCCCTATATTTATCTTGTTCACACAGGGGAACCTTGAAGATAAACTAAGTATTAAGGAAGAGTGATTTCACTTCTCTTTAGTTACTTTTAAAGCTTTTTTTCTGGAGGTTGGTGTTTTTTGGTTGTTTTTTTTGCTTTAGTATTTGCTTATCACAACAGACTTGTTTTTCAGCATTTTTTCCGAAGATTGTTCTTGCTCTATTACAAGATTAGACTAGGACTTTTCTTTAACTAAGTGGTGTAGTTCTAAGGGAGTCACCATTGGTACCTCAGTGTCGCCTGAAGGAAGGTTTCATCAGTAATCTTCAGTACAAATGAAAATTCAGTTATAATACAGATGTAATACATCATTCTTAACCTGACATAGTAAAAGAACTGAAAGTGTGAAGTGAAGGGGTGAAGCTGCTGCCTGGCTGAGAAACAGAATTGTAGATGAGCTGACTGAGATTTGCAGACATCACTGGATATTGCTAAATGAATATTGATTTACACCCAGGAGGAGGAACCTCTATGTTAATTTTAAAAGACAAGTTTCTTGCAATTTTGATACAGTATGCTTACAATGTTCTTTGTAACATCCTGTTGTCAGTGCTCTTATTCCTATAGCATCTATTAGACAGTCCTTAAAATCTCCCAAGAAAGATATCCTCTTATTCCAGTTTGCTCTCAGGGGCTTGACGTAATCATTCAGCTTTCCTTAAGTAGTCTGTACATCCTAGAATGTGGGAAGCAAGCAGTACTTTTTAAAATTTATTTTAAATTCATATTTGTGATTTGTTGCATGCTGGTAACTTTTCACTTAACTGTTAAGCTCGATATTTCCAGAAAGAGCTTTTGATACTAGCTATAACTGCATAGAGAAATTCTAGACTCGGTTTCTGCTCTTTTAGTATCCTGCTGTTACTTTGGGCAAATAGAAACCGCATTACTCTCTGTACTAGCCTCTAAAAAGAGAGTAACTAGCTATTGTATAACTAGCTTTTGTAAATTATTGCTGAATTCTTAAAAGCTTTTTTTCTACATTAAAAAAATTGATTGTAGGAAAAATTGTATGAAACTTATAAAGTTGGATTATTCTAGCTGCTTCCAAAATTAAGCTAGAGGAATTATTGTATTGCAATACTAGATATTGTACTGAATGCTAGCTTCTTTTTAACTGTGCTATTTTTTTCATTTAATAAACTAATTTTGAGTGCTGAGACAAATCTGTTTGTTGCGGGGTGCCAGCTTCCCCTTTTGCTAATACTGAAGTTTAGTTGTACCCTCTTATCTAAAATGGAACAATGAAAATATCAGGGAAGAGGAGGAGACAACAGGGAACAAGCTCGCTTCAAATTATTCACCAGTCAGTCATTAAAAAGCATTAATGTTTAACAAAGAGCAGTTGCTCATTATTCGAATGAAGACTGGAAGTGTAGCCAAGATGAGCTATGAATGTGTCTCACTGGCTTTAGGAACGTTTTCAGCTTCATGAATGATCATTCATATTTTTTTGTGAAAGAAGAGGGAGACGATGACAAATATAACTAACAAATGTGCTGGTTCCTCTTTTAGAGGGATATTATTCTGCCTCCGTAACAGTCCTTTAGATTCCTTTAGATATGCTGCAGCACTTGCGTCTTTGTGATCCATGTCTGGTTTTGCATCAGTACTTGTTTGGTATGTAACAATTGTTTGGTGTTTTTTGATAAGTCAGGATGCTTTGATTCACATAATTTTATTTTTTTTTCCTGAGGTGCCATTAGTTGCAGAGCAAGTGATGTGTACTCTTCAGAACCCTGCATTTTTATTATCTTTATGCTTCACTGTAATATGAAACCGACAAGGTAAATCATAAGAACATTGGTTAAAGAGTAGTGGGGAATTTGAGAAATCTGAGTGTCGATGAAACACCAATATATGAGAGTCTTGCACCAAGATCCTAATTGTACTAAAGGGTCTGTGCTTACGAGATCCTCTAAAGCAAAGAGATCCTTTTCTTTTGAGAGTGGGAATCTGAAAAAGGGACTATCAGGTAGAAGCTTGGGAAATCTGTTACACAGAACAAGGAGGTGCTTTGTGTTCATTTGTGTTTAGTCTGTGAGGCTGTGAAAATCGCGGTGATTGTGGCAGTGTTCTCTGTGTGCTTTTGGGTAGGATACTTAGAAGAGAGAGGAGATTCATAAGCAAGCAAGCTTGTCTTACAGTTATACTGCTAGGATTTGGCCTCTTTCATAAATATTCAATAAGTTGTGTATAATAGAGCCCAGCATTGCATTAGTAGCAGTTTTGCTACTAGCCCTTTCCATACTGGGGCATTTCTTTTCTATGTAGAAATTGCAAATGATGAACAGTGGCAGTTCTGCTCAGAGTACAGACTTGGAAATTCCCTTTAGGGGAGAAGGCATCTCTGGGAACAGCCCGCCTTCAAGGTGCGCGGGAAGGACTGCAGGTATTCCTTCTGCAGCACTGCTTTCATGATAATTTAAAAACCACAACAAAACCAAACAAGCTTGGTTTTTATTTTTCTAAATAATTTTAGGCCTCTGTCTGTTCCCTCCTTGTATATCTTGTTGACTTTCTGAGGGTGGCTTGTAGAAGAGCTTTGCTTCTCTTCAGAAATGGTATACAGCCTGCAGGAACTCAGTTTCCAACTGGCATTATGTCAGGTTTCGTTCTGAGGTCATCTTACACAAGTCTGGAACGCTGCATGTCTTTTTGGGTGTTGGAGTCCGGACCAAGGTGGTTCATGATCAGGGGCCTTACCAGCAAAATTGAGCAAGTTTTCACAGAATCTCTTTCTAAACTGTTGTGTTAAGAAGGATTAAGATTGCAAGTTGGAGGGTGATTTTGGCAAAAAAGATGTTCTTCCCATGGTAACTGTTTCTGTCCTCTTATTCTGAGCGGTATGCAGTGAAGGATCGCAAAGCTTGGAGTACTGCTGCTCTTGTTGCAGAGCATTCTGAAAACATGTATGGAGTTTGTGTGGAGAGTAAACAGTGTGGTTTTTAGATGAGGGTGGAGAAACTGTTCTGTAGTTTTCCAGTGTATTTTTGAATAAATAGTAGTGCCAGGTTCCTTGTTCTTGGCAATACTGTATTGACAGGCTTATGAAGCAGGATGTCACAGTGGTCCTTCATTTCCATTTTGGTTCTTCCTCCCTTGGGACAGCGTATTGTTTTCTGCTTCCTATTGAGAAAACTGTATTCCATAGAAGAGATTTTAAGAAAAGAAAATACAAATATTTGTGTGTTTTTTTTTCCTATTGGGGCTCCAGTAAACACTACCATTTCTGTGGCAACACTTGTGCTGATCCTGGTTGTTCAGGAAGAATTGCTTCCGCAAGAGTATGCTGTAGCGTAAGGATCTGGTCAGTCTCAGGTTGTCATGGATATGGGGAGAACCTCTCTACAACCGATGTCTTGTGGACAGCCCCAGAATGAAAACTCAAAGATGACAGACTTTCCTCTTTTTTTTTTTTTTTTGAAAGTAATTGTTCTGAAACAGTTAGGTTTTTTTAACATTAAATGTTATCAATGTTTCTGATTATAATTAATAATTATTTGTAAGACTTGGAGTTTTCTCTGGGATAAGTTATGAAAGATGGCTCATTAAAACATATTTTCATTCTTCTGTCTTTGACACCTTTGGGTAAACGTGGGGGAAGATTCCACAAGTATTCTTGTTCTAAAATGCTAAAACTTAATACTACTCAGGGTGCTGATGTTTGATGTTACTTAAAATACTCCAGTTTCTCAAGCATATAGAAATTAAACATCACTGCATTTAATTTGTGTGATGATTTTAATTCTGAACTTGAGATTGTGTACCTTTGTGATAAACAGCCATAAACTGGGCTTCAGCTCCTCTTGTATTCTGTATGAGCATCTCTTATATCCTTGTGAAGCCATTTTAATTTATTGCTGCCAAAAACATTTAATTATTATGTGTTGTGCCTTGTCTTTTTTCCGTAGTGCTATAAAAAAATATAACTTTCTGTGATGTGTATTGGTTTTTGTAGGTTTTTTAAAATACTTCTCGTAGCTTTTACATGCAGACACTGTTAACTTCATAGCTAAAAGATTTGCAATGTTTACCATTTGTTTTTTAAGTAGTATGTAACGGTGATTAGGGGAAGCTTTATACTAGAAGTTCTGTTACTAAAAATCAGTTGATCTGGAAGCTGAACTGTGTAGTATTTGCCACCTGCTGCAGCTCACTTTGGTCAGGGAATTTTTTTTAATTGTTATGTTAGGTGAAGGCTAACTTGTGCCCTCTTGCAGAGACTTCAAACCTTCAGCAACATGAAAGAGGATTTTCCCTGGTCTAGGGAGAACACATGGATTTTTACTATTATCCCTTTTTAGGAAGCAGGACAAATCTGTCTGTCTTCACCCTTCCTCTTTTGCCCCAAGTACTCTTCCTGTGAAAGTGCACAGGATGCAATTACTGGAACTCTGTATATGTGTCTAGTTTTTTGAGTGTTTTTAGTATTTTGTTTTGATCTGAGATTTTTGTCTGTCAAAATACTTTTTTTCCATGGAGACTATTCTTTTTACAGCTATGTTATGTTTTAAGTAAGCTTTCCTGTATTTTGCCTTAATACCATTGGAAGTGTAAATCTGAAGGAAGAAATGCTGTAAAATACGTTATTTTGAGATGTGGTACAGAAGTTATTTTCGCTCATAATTTTGTTGTATATCACAACCTGAACATTGAGATAAAAAGTTTTAACTTTATAAAAATTTAAAACATACATATTTAGAACCTACTCAAATTTATTAATACCTTTTCACTAAAAGAAACTGTTACCAATTTATATCTGAAAGGAACAGTATCCACTTGTGGATTATTGATTAATATAATTGTACTGGTGAAGTAGTACTTCATGTTGTGTACATGTAGAATCAGAGAATTGCCAGAGATGTTAGTAATACTTCTGCAGAATCCGTGATAGTCTTCTGTACCTCTTCTGTGCCACCCCTACATCCTCTGGCTGTCATCCTCCCTCAGGGCTGAGGCTGTGTGCTACCTGCTGTGGCAGTCTGGAAGGGCTGGGTTTGATTCATGTTTTGTTGTCTCCCTAGTAAAGCACCAGGCGAGAATTAACATAAGTTGTAGAGTCAGTTGTGCTCATACGGAGCATCCTGCACCCTAAACGTGAGGGGAAGCAAGGCAGAAAACCTGGTGTCCAGCACTGTGATTCTGAAGGTCCCACTGCAGGATAAAATCCTGTAGATCCTGTGCACCTCTTCTATCACTACTGTAGATAAATCTGTATATAGGACAAAAGTTGTGGGCTTGTGTGGGATTTTTGGCGTTTGTTTTTGTTTTGCCTTTTTTTATATACTAGAAAACCAATAACTTCAGTTGTACTTATATCTAGAATTTTTTATACATAACTGACCAAGGTTTTCTGGCTTTGGTTATTAAAAATGTGATAAGATGCATAATAATTTTTTTTCCAAATGTTGGGGGTTTTTTTGGAACATCACACATGGGGACGGTAGTTCTTTGAATATGTGTTTTTGATTTTACGAATTAACAACACATCTTTGGTCTTTTTTAAGCACCTAATTAAAAAAACTGTCAAAATCAGGCATCAAGAAGAATTGAGCAAGATCTTTAAATTGTTCATCTTTTGAGAGAGACTGGTTTGAGAAAGGTCGTTCATGAACTGCTCAGGCAAGAGTGAGTCTTCACTGGTGATTACTTATACAGGATAGTGTGTGAAATCCTAGAAAACAGTGACATGGGGATGCAGAGGTTGTTGTAGATTATCAGCTGATAGCAGATGCCTTCCGTGACACTGGCTAAGAGAGCTGATATATACGTTGAGGTTTGTTGAGGATGCGGATGCTCATTGGCTTTTACATGGCATTAACAGAATAAGAACTTGTTTAGTATGTTACAGGAGGGGTCCTCACGGAAAATTTTTTAAATGCCCAAGAAAGTGCTCAGTTTGCAAATATGGAGAATGTGCCCCGGTAAAGATATTGTAGAAGCCCAGGCTATTTCTCAGCCTCTCCTTCCCTTTTTTAAAAACCAGCCAAACAAATTAAACATCAACAGCCCAAAACCTCTACAGTGACGTGGAGAACGGATGTCTGAAACTAGAGGCTCCCTTAATGCATCTCTCTGCAAATGAAGTTTACTTCTGTTTGCCTGCTTCCCATTGGAACTTAAACTGTAAGCAAAGAATTAGCTTTAATGAGCTGTTAGAGTACCTTAATGGAATCACAGAATGGTTGAGGTTGGAAGGGACCTCTGGAGATCACCTTGTTCAACTCCCCTGGTTAAGCAGGGCTGCCTAGAGTGGTTGCCCAGGACCATGTCCAGGTGGCTTTTAAGTGTTCTGAAGGGTAGAGACTCCAGAAGCTCTCCGGGCAACCTGTGCCAGTGGTTGGTCACCCTCATGGTAAAAAAGAAGTGTTTCTTGATGTTCAGGTGGACCCTCCTGTGTTTGTTTGTGCCAACTGGCTCTTGTCCTGTCAGTGGGCACCACTGAAAAGAGCCTGGCTCCATCGTCTTTGCACCCTCCCTTCAGGTATTGATAAGAGCTCCCCTGGGCCTTATCTTCTCTAGGCTAAGAGTCCCAGCTCCTTCAGCATGTCCTCATAAAAGAGGTGCTCCAGTCCCTTCATCATCTTTGTGTCCCTTTCCTGGACTTTCTCCAGTGTGTACCTATGTCCTGATTTATGGGTGGGTGTGTGAGATTAGGCTCTGAATCAGGTTGAAGTGATGCTTGAAGTTGGTGTTCCTCATTGAAATTCCTCTTGCTCTTTTATACAGATCAAAACAGATGATAGCACAACCTGTTCCAGCTTTGTCGTATGTAAAAACACACTATATTTCTTCATCCAAATCAGTAATGACAGTAGGAATTGGTAATGAAATTAGAAGTGACCCAACCAAAGAACAAAGTGTATGGGCTTTTATGTGCCTCCTGTTTTAGCTGTAGGATGCTATTCTTAAATCCTGCCTAGGTACCTATAATTATACAATCCTGAGCTCAGGTTGACCTGGCAAGTATAGTTGTGTAACATTCATGCTGGGCATATAAAACACTGTGCCCTGTCAGTGATGCTGATTGTTTCTGCAGAGTTTCGGGTCTCCTCTTCTGTATTTTTCTTCTGAATTGCTCTCTTTTATAGAACTAGCTCGGTTATAGTTGTTTCTTACTGTCTGTCACATGAGATACAGAGATGGCTGTGAGAGTGACTCCAATCTGTTTTATCCGAGACTGTAAATAGCTAAGAGGCAAAGGAAAAGCTTCTTATGCTGCATCTCACCCGTAACTGCCCACGTTAATTCTTCCTTTCTGTTCTAGTGCAAACTTGAGCAAACCAGCTCTTCATCACTGATGAAAAGCTAAGGCCAACCCTTTTTTCCTTTGTGTTAAACCAGATTGGAAGTGTGGCTATGATCGGTGGATTGGCTGGTTGTGTGCTCAGGTTTGGGACTGAATCCATGCTCTGTCCTCTGTTGTTTTTTTTTTTTCCCCCCTGTTGCCCTTCCACCATAATGTGTTATAAAATGGTGGTGGATGTGCAAGTACAGGCTTGAGAATGACCATGTATGTTATGTGCTGAGCACAAACATTTGTCTTCCCCTTGCGTGTAATTCACTTACTGGTGTTGGAAGCTGTACTGAAGCTAAGCAGTGTCCCCTAAGCCAATTAGTCTGCTGGCGAAGGGCACTGGAGTTCCAGCAGTTGGATTGCTATGACTTTCTGTTCTTATGTTGCCTCTGCTCATGTAATTATTTTTGTGGCAACATATCTATATTTTAACAAGCTGTGGTCTTGAAGTCTTGTTAGATTTGTAAAAAAGTGTTTGTTATGAGATACTGTGGCAAAGATAGTGGAAGACAAATTCCCCAAGAAAATGTGTATTTCATGAAAAGCAGGTCTAGTAAGATTGAAATGAGTTACAATGTGTACAGTATCAGTCTGATGCTTTAACAACTAGTCGCTTGTATTGGACAGACTTTAGTTTGTACGTGTGTATATACACACACTTTTCTCCATATAGATTGCTGATTACTGCCCCATTTGTCAGAAATTTACAGGAGAGTACAAGCTGAAAATAAGCAGATGATTGTGAAAATGTAATTTTATGTTACTATGGTTTATCAAGGATTTGAAGCAAATGATGACGCTATGAAATTATTGTGGGTTTTTTTTTTCTTAAAAAGGTAACTATATTGTTAATTCTAGAATAATTAGTCTGACGCTGTAGGAAAATGATGTAAATCACTGAGCATACCTGTTAATTGAATTCTTTTATTCAGGTCCTCTTCCATGTTTAGCAGTGCTTGAGTTCTAGATTTTTGTAAATGCTTCAAGCTTCACTACATGATTTCAGTTGCACTGAAATTCAGTTTTCTGTGTCCCCTTTTGTGTGCAAGTTAGATTTTCTTAAATATCTATCATAATTAAAGATGTGAGTGTTCTGCTGTATAGATTTTTTGGCTCTCTTTGAAAATTATGGCTGAGTATAAACCATATTTTGCTTATAAGTGATTTAATATGCTATAAACTATATTAGGTATGGATGGCATTGTAAAACTGTTTCATGATAGTAAATATTTGATTTTTCAAGATAACTTTTATGTCCTGATACTGCATTATTTAAAGACACTATCAGTCTCAGTAGGACTTTATAATAAGCCTGCCAGGCAGCTGCCAAGTGCAGATAGCCAACATTTACATTCAGTGTTGTGTGATGGTAGCTGTGACATGATTCCAATTAAAAGCTTGGTCTGCACACTGCAGATGTCTTCTGAATATTAATGTGTACTACAGACAGAGCAGATGGAATCTCTTTACAATACAATGTGGTGAATGTAAAATTAAGGTTGGGTTTCTGGTGGAAACTGAGAGGCAGTCAAAATTGTTCTTTTCTTTGTTTTTCATTGCTAAACACAAGAATATCTGTGTATTGTCATCATCTTTCTTTACATATAAGAGGAAATCGACTCTTCATTATGCGTCCAAACACAAAAACAGCATTATGCCTTACTGAAGTAGTCTTAAATGCCAAATGTACCTAGAGAAGTATTAGGAAAACATGCAGCATTTGCTGTGCCTTAAAATACGCCTCTGCCTAAAGGACAGCTATGAGGCAATAGATAATAGTGGAAATGTAGGATGTATGTGAGTTATTGAGGAGTTGTTTATTGATGAAGGTTGTGTAAAAAGTACAGGTGTGTGTATTTAATTGGGATTTGGAGATATTATGAGAGGTGTATTGGGAAAAGTTAATCCTGGATAGGAGGGGTAGAATAAAATGGGGAAATGACGAGAGTGATGAACGTCAATGCCGTGCTGCAATGTGATGTGTTGCAACCCCAAAATTAGCTGCCAGAAAACAGCAACAATCCAGCTGTGAAAGTGTGTGGATTAATTACTCGAGTATTTATCATACTTCTATGGCAGCCATTGAGATATGGAGTAAAGCCCTGGTAGTAGGAATGTATTAAAAGTCTTGGAAATAACAGGGTATATGTGGTATTGAAACAAAGTAGAAGGGTTTCTGTGTGAGTGGGAACTGGAACTTTCCTCTGTACTGCTGCTGTTGTCTTACCCTCTCAGGCAGGATGCAGGCGTGTGAGAAGGGAGTGAGCGGTTGTGTACAGGGGAAGAGGTTCTAGAAAAGGCAGTGACAGGAGGTGCGAAATGCGTAAATCCAGTACACTGTTTAACTTGCTAGTGTTATTACCATAGCTGTGACATGCTAGTCTCCCACCCTTTTCATGCTTAATTTTCCAGTAGCTTATACCTGAGGTTGCGTAAACACCAAAGCCAGTGCAAGTGATAGCATTTTCCACTTCATCCACATCACCTTAATGAAGACTTTCCCCTAGATCCACATCGGTATTGTGTTTGGGTATTGCGTTTATTGCCTGGCTGATATTTCTCTCAAAGTCAATGGTCGGCTATAAAAGAGGTTCCTGGCTTCAGCAAGGGTACTTACTTTGGTGATGTATACATGCTTTCAGAGAAGTTGACAGTGCTGCTGAAGTGTGCTATTCCCGAGGATATTACTGATTTGATAAGAGTGTTTTTAAAATCTAGACCACAGTGAGAGAGCAGAATTGCCTGTGAGGTTTGGGAGAGGACAGCAGTGACCAGGTACGGTTGGAGTGAGGCAGAGCTGTGTCTGGACCTCACTCAGCTGGTTTTGATTATGTTGTCCCAGACCCCAGGGGTGGGTGCCAATTCCCTTGGGGGGAGTGTAGAAATTCCTGGTGAATCTGACTTCCCTGTTAGGAGAGGCAATAAGTGGGTTGTTCTCATTAAAGTTTTCTTAATAATGTTTCAATTGTTCAGGATAATAGTGGGACTTTTAATTAGGCTTCTGAAAACAGAAAAAACCGAGAGATCTTGCCTGATTTCAGTGGTAGATCAGAAGTAGTGACTAAGACTGTGCTCTCTGGGACCGTGACTTATGTACCTTTGACATATTTAGCAGTGGCTCTGTGCTGTGATAGAATGTGAGTATTTAATGATAGTGAAATGTAGAAAAATTTGGCTCAGGCTTATGTGCTTTGCATTTTTGTTTGTTTTAGGTTTATTCACATTGCATTCACCTGTATGTGGTTCATTTATCTGTGGATAATGACCCTTTCTGGCTTTTTCATTGTCAGAGAATCCCTATGAAAGTCACTTCCAAATATGTTCAGGATCTTTTACTTTTTATCATCTTCGTAATGTTGGGTTTGTGAGCCTGACATTCTGGCTCTTAAAACTTTTGTGATGTTACTAGTGTGGCTCTTTTGCTTCCCTCTGAAATGCCTTCCTCTTCAAGCTTGCTCCTAAAGCCCAAGCAAATTCCCATTTTTCACTTATTGTGTCTTGCTTTGCTGTACCCTCCAGTGTCTTGCCTCTTCTGACAATACTCTGAAGATTTGTCAGTTGCTTCTTAACTCTCCTAGTTCTTTGCAGCATCCTTCCTTTTCTGTGTGGTGTATAACATTGTCTTTCTAATCCTTGAAAAAAATCCTATGTCTTTCATTTCAGTCCCTGACAATCTCTGTTGTAGCATCAGCATACAGTTATATCTTTAATCACTGTGAAATGTGTCCTTTCAGCTGAGACTGTACCTTAGCACTGGGAATTTGTATAATTTCATTCTGTAAAGCAAATGCATGCCTTGTTGCTATTTGATCTTCATAATGTAGGTTACACTCATAAAAATCAATGCAAAAAAAAAAAAAAGTGCTGTGTTTGGCTGGATCTCTAGACATGTCAGCAAGAAATAGGAGAGGGCTGTGTGGGTCATGCCGTTGCAATGTCAGATAATACAGAGTGCTGCTTGATAGGTATTCATTCTCCTGTATTTAGGCTTCAGTCAGGCTGTATGAACTCCTGAATTCTGAGAGCAGGGTTTGTTGCATAACAGGGTCGTGGTCCTTTTTTGTATTGAATTAATATCTGCTGAGAAATGTAAATGAAATAGTAGCATGTGTGACTGTTTAAATTCAGTCCTGGAATGAGAATATAGATATAGTCATACCTTTTCCTAAAGTGTCTTTAATTTAAAAACAAACAAACAACACTCTTAAGATCTTAGTTAAGATTTGCTATTATAACCAGAGGTTCTCCCAAATTTCTTTCAGAGAGTCAAGCAAAGATTTATCTCTAATTTGTCAGCTGTTTAAAGTTGGTCCATTCCAGAGTGCATAGAATATTTTTCTCAGTCTTTAAATAAAGAAAAAAAGCCAACTCAAAATAGCACAACAGCTTTAACTTCATAAAAAATCTCCTTTTAGCTGACATAGATGCCTTGCTTGTTGACTTAACTTTTTCCTTCAGAAGTAGTTATTACATTCTTTCTGTTGGAGGGATTCTAAAATCTCTGAAATAAGGATCAGGGGCTCCTTTCAGATGGGGCTTCCAGACAGTGTTTTTCCATTTTGTGTCAGTAATTTTTAAATCCAAATAAGAAAGTCAATTAAATTGGAGACCAGGATGTGTTGCTACTTTGTTTTTATATTTTATTATCTCTTGCTACTGATGAGAGCTATTTTTAAATGCTGGGAATCTATGCCTCTATTACCTCTTCTGTAGCAGAGAGGAAACAGTGGCTAGTATTAATGTAAATTTTGTTATTATTTTCCAACTTCATAAATGTAAAGCTCTCTTACAGAAAAGTAAAGTCTCTGTTTGTGCACACAGACAATATTGGACCAGAGTTTCCATTTTTCTGCTTTTTTTTTTTTTTACATTCCATACTCTGTCTGTTCATTCTCTGAAAGAACTCGCTTCCTCCCCAGTGTTCCCTGACCTTTGTCTTCCACTGAATATCTGGCATGCTTCAGTTGACACCATCAGAACCTCTCCTGCCTGTCTCTAACCAGGTTCTGAGTTTCCATCCTCTTCTGGGGGGGAATAGAAGTAAAAAAAACAAAACAAAACAAAAAAAAGTGGTACCTGTAAAACTCTCATCCATTTCTGTCTGTTTTGCTTTTCTGAAAGAAACATTGATCTGTGGACTGTTAGGTTCCAGAACTGCCTCTGAAAAAGTTGTCATAGTTTGTAGCCACGCTCGCACTCCCAACCTTATCAAGCAGAGGTCCGGAAGGGGAAAGTGGAATTTGCCACTGTCCAGCAGGGACATCCTGAAGGAAATAAGCGATAGGTAACTGTTACAGTAGTAACAGTCACAGGGTAACCCTTATTTTACATATGTGTTGAAAACAAGTTCAAATTTGCATTTATTAAAGTATGTTTGCATATCTGATGCTGAAGGTCTTTTTTCTGCTGTAGCATTACTTTTTAATTACTAGGAATCCTAAAAAGTTGGTACTTGGATCTTTAAATTTTTCTCACCGTTGCGATGGTTCATATTCGTAAGTCCATTAACATCTTTGTATGTAGAAAAACAGTTTGACAGCTGTAGTCTAGCACGTCCTTATCGTAACTTGATATAACATTCCATAGAGACAGTCACGCCTCAGATTTATACTCCACTTTGCTTCTGGCATTTCAGCTTTAGTAGTTTTAGTGTCGACTCACATGTTGTTTGGATAATCTTAATTGACTTGCTAAATAAGAACAGTTTACATTCTGTTTCTCTTTTTGTCTCTGTTCACATAGGATGATTTTGTGCCATGATTCAATGGGAAAATATAAATCACAGATTTCCACTAATTTGTTTTAATAAAGCTGGTATTTTATGCCTATACTCTATGAACTCTGAGTACTACTAAACTTTACTCCATCTTTCATCAGAAAACCTTCAAAAAAATTGTTGAGTTGATCAGAGTGTTACACAGAAGATCCATAGTAAATTTTTGTGTGCACAATAGCTTAACTTAGATAGTTTAACTTAGTCTGCTGCCATAAATTGTATCTAGAATCAGAAACAATTAGCACATGGGGATTTTTTTCCCAATTGTAATTAGGAAGTGTTCACAGCTCCTAGCAAAAGGAAAAGTGCTTGTTGAGGAAGAGAAATAAAGTTTTCAAGTTATCCAGTACAGAGTGGTAACATCTAGTACTCTAATGTCATGCCTGGAATGCCAGTTCTTTCTTTGTTTGTCCCTGATTTTTTTTTTCCTGTGACCCTGAACTGATCTTTTGAGTTTTATTTATCCTTTCTATAAGAATTTAATGTTCTTAGTATGTGTAAGAAGAGGGTAGCAGTAGCTGGGAGAATGATTGTTGTAATTTTTCTGTTCATTTCAAGCTTTAGCATCTGTTACAACTCTACAATGCTTATGAGTAGTATAGAGAATAAACTTACACTGTTATGGTAGTAGCGTAACTTTTAAAAATCTTGTTGCTGTTTTTTACCAGTCACTTGTCAGTACACTGACAAAGAGGGGAACCCACATACTGCAGGAAGAATATTCTTTTAGATCTGATTTGCAGAGTTGGAGGATGATTTTGCTGTCACTTGTTTGACTTAAATGCTTTCATTTTTGATTTGGTTTTGAAAGCAGGGGTAAAAAAAAGGTAATATCTGTGTCCTTCTGTATACTTTTTCACCTATGGGGCTGAGTTCTAGCACCTACCTATAGCCGTAGTCAGAACTCTTGTAAGTTAAGCACGGTGAGCCAAAACCCAGCATCAGGTATTTCAAAGAAAATCTCACTGGCAAAGCAAACTGAAGAATATTGGAGAAATTCCTGTTTTGTCACTTTTTGAAAGTATTTAAATAATAATAATAATATAATAAT
>NW_010107110.1:31153-108276 GCF_000699245.1 Pterocles gutturalis | reverse complement strand
CGGTGTTGCCCCCTTGGCGGGGGAGCTGCGCTGAGGCGGTGTTAGAGTGCATGGCCCGTTCCTCCGGGCGGAAAAAAGCAATTCGGTTCCATCGGCGTTGTGGCTGAGGTTGGCTACAGTGCAAGTGTATGAGGGGTAGCAGCAAAACTCGCAGCTTCTGTCTGTCGCCATGGTCGCTTATCGCTCACCGGGCTTGAAGACATGCCATCCAGCACAGCTTCATCCTTGGTAGTGCTGTTGGAAGGCTAAGCTCATCTGCTGAGAGATGAGAGCAGAGGGCTGGGAGAGTGGAAATGAGGCAAAGACAAATGGGAAGGATTGCGATAGCTGCAGTTTTAATCTCTTGCCTCTGTTGTTCAGAATTTAGGCAGTGCTGAGGGGGTGGCAACACAGTTTTCCCATTGTTTCTTGCTGGGATGTATTTTCCGTTTAGAGGAAGGACGTAGTGGTACAATGATGGCTTGTAGGCATCAAGGAGATAGTAACAGCCATTCACGTGAGGACTACAGGAACGATCAGTACGTTTCCCTCCCACAGTTACACAACATCTGAAAAGAGTTACAGGCTCACCGAGCTACATTTATGACACTGCCATACAAATATGAAAGCATTTCTACACATCTAGTGGCCTCAAGCATCCTGTGTTTTATATAAATTAAATCTGTGGCTTACGGGAGTCTTTCCTGCATTTGTTGGTTTTTGCAAACTTTCTGACCTACAGGTCAGTTCTGTGGAGAAGCCAAGCTGGGTTTTAACGGTATGTTGATGAAGGGTCACACCATCCCCTAAAGAAGACAACCCAGGTGCCCTGACCTTTGTAGACAGATGCTTACCTGGGTTGGAAATAACAAATTTGTGCGGAAAGGGAAAAGAACTTTGCAAACATTTATTACTGCATGGCATCGTTAGTGCTGAGCAAGGGACATGGCATATCTCGCCAGCCGATCATGTTCTTGGTCTTTACTTGCCTATGCCAGTGTCCAACAGAAAAAGAACAAAAGGATTTTGTCAGAAGATCTCTGCAGGCTGTTGTATTTCCTTTTCCCTCTCATTTTCCGCAGTCAGATATTGAACGTGGTGAATTGAGCCTTGAAGTGTTGGGAAGGACTGGTTTAGCCGTGGAAGAGTGCCATGTTTAAGAATAGAACAAGGGCCTTAATAGCGGCATTTGAATGTACAGGAAAAAATAGCTGTGATGCTATTATATCTCGTTGAAAAGACTCTGAGATTGTTTCCGTTATCTTGTGGTGGTGCTGCTCCAATAGCCAGCTGCCTTTTCAGAGTTTGGCTTGCATTCGGATTTTTTTTAAGGAGGATGATCATATATAGGCTATTTCCAGCTTTGGGGGCATGCAGTTGCTTAATGGGCCAAATGTAGCAGATCAAGTGAGGCTGTGATTAAACTGTATCCGCTGGTGGCTGGTGCACAGAGCCAGAACCACCTGATGGCTCTATTAATTGTTGCTCTGTTTCAGGGAAAGCTGACAGCAAGAGAACGAATTCTTCTGCTGTTGGACCCCGACAGTTTTGATGAATATGACATGTTTGTGGAACATAGATGTTCTGACTTTGGGATGGACTCTAATAAGAATAAGGTATTTTTGTTCCATATAACTCGTTTCTTTGTCCTCTGCTGGTTAGCCAGCCAGATGGTTGAAAATAGGCTCTTCTGCTCACATGTAACTTATTTGTTTTGTTTTCTCTTTTTTGTTGTTTTGCAAATTTCCTTTTATTCCTCTCAGTTTCCATTTAACAGCTTACATGGTTTATTTTTCCATTATCTAAGCGTGATACCTTTTTTTTATAAGGTCACCCATTTGGTTCAAATACCTCCCCAGATACTGTCATAGATTTGTTTTTTATATAATAGAGGAGGCTGCAGAGCTTTGTTCTTACAACTTTGTCAATCAAGTCAGATAAGAAGAACAAATATGGGTAGATACTTCAGCCTCCCTACCTACAGGTAACATTGGAGTTACAGGATTAAATAACTTAGGTCCATATTTATGCCTGCCAAACTATAAGAGTCAAAAAGTCCTTTAGGGCCTTAAAATGTGATACGTTTGGAAATTCATGCATTCAGACTGGTCTGTTAGCAAGCTGCAGGCTGTTTGCTTATGCAGTTTTCAGCTATACGGCCATGTGTCCTAAACCAACATGGTACACGAGGTTTATCACGTAGGGGGAAAATCCGTGGCTCCCCAAAGTCTCTCACCATAACATTGATAAATCCCTACATGGGAAGAGTATTTTGTTGCAATTTAATACAGAAAGGACCAACAAAGATGCTGGGATGTGTAGATGGCTAGTGTAGATGTGCCTGTTCAGTGTGAATCTTCCCCTAGCAAAAAGCCATATTTGCTGTGGAGTGTTCTGGGTTGCGGTGTGGTGAGAAGCTGTTCCACGTGTGCCACTGCCCCATGCTGCACACAATGACTACAACTTCTGTCTATGCACTTCTTAAACCAGTTCACCAGTTTGCAGTCCTTCAAGCTGCAGGGCTGCATCCTATGGATGAGGGAGGGATCAGCAGGCTCCCACCATGAGCAGCTGGGCCATTGGGAACCAGCAAAGGTGAAGGATTTGTTTTCCTTTTAGTAGCCAGGAGACTAATGGAACTTGGTGCTGGGAGGGACGTTGTCCTAGACCTTCTTCCCTCTTGCTGAGTGTAGGAGCAAACATCTTTTTTTCTCTAATTCTTCACTCTTCCTGAGCAAACTGAAATAACTGCTGTGTTCCCTCTCGTCATACGACTGAACCTCCATCCTACAATGCTGGTAACAAATGGCTGTTTCTGAGGGTGGGAGGAGCAGCAAAGTCCTGAGAGTGACAAGAGGGTTAATTTTTTCCTTGTCCTTCAGAATTCACCTTTCAGTGAGCTGCAGATTGTGTTTACAGAGCACAGTTTCACAACAGATGACCTAACTGTGGCCAGTGAGCTGGAATATTAGTTTAGCATTGCATTTCTCTGAGTTCCTGGAACTTTCTGAAGGTAGGGTAGGACTTCTGCGCACATTCAGGCCGCTCTGCAGGCTGCTTGAGCTTTTAGGAGTCATCTGTGTGAGACAGCGGCTGGGACTACGGGTGTGTTTCCTGCTGTTCTGTGTGCCGAGAGCCATGAGTTGGCAGCTGTGCTGTCGGAGAAAAGTCCCCAGACCGGCATGACCTTCCTGAGAACAGATCACCTTGGGCATAAATGGCCCTTAAAGTGGGCCCTGCAGGATACACTTTTTTTTTTTTTTTTTTTAATACCAAAGAGAAAAGCATTTAAATGCCTGGAATTCCATTGACAGCCCAGTAAAATTCCATTTTCTTCTGTTGCCTTGAAAGACTTCTATATATTTCCTTTAATAAAAAGTGAGACAACATAGATAAGCAGATTTTAAGATTCACGGGTTTCATTTCCTCTTTTAGCTCGCTCTTCTTCCCTCATTTACAGAGTGAAAAATGGGACAGGTCAAGCTGAAGTATTTGAGATGACTGTAATTGCATTTTTTGACCTTTCCAGGGTTGTGTTTTTCCCCCTGTATCAACACCTCAAGAAAGGTTTGTGTGCTGTGTCCTCTTTCAAAGTTGGTCCTAATAAAAGGTACATTCTGTCTCTAAGGGCATGATTTGCCTTAGCTCCAGATGTGCAGAAATTTGAAGGGAAACTGCAAAATTCGCTGATCTTTATACTAATAACCACTAATATGTGATATTACCTCTAGTTTTCCTTTCTAGGCTTGGGAAAATCTTTGTGGAGCCCCCACTGTGAACGTGAAAGACCAGTTCTCTTGGAGAATCGGTCTTTGCTTTGACTTGGTATAAGCTTGTGGGTTTTTCAGTGGACATCATTGCTGCTTTGGATTATTTTTTTTTAATCATAATTTTTAATTAATTTATTTGTTTTTTAATGCAGTATCCTGGAGACAGTGTGGTGACTGGCCGCGGACGGATTAATGGGAGACTGGCTTATGTTTTCAGTCAGGTATGATTTTGCTTGTTGTTTTTTAAATAGCATGAACTTACCCTTTGAAATAAATCCACAGTAGTTCAGTGTGGCCACATAGGAATGTACCTGTTTACTTTCTACCAATAAGCATAAGATGGACATAACATCCTGTGGGAGGATGCAGGGTGCCTTCAGACAAGAAAAAGCAAAAGAGCATTTCTGAAACCTTTGTTGGGTGACAGATGCAGTTGTGACAAGGGTGAGCTGAGAAGAGTGAAGAATGCAGAGCCAGTGGGAATGCTTTGAAAAGACAGAACTGTTACTACTTCAGTGTAATATCATTAGATATTCACATGCCGAGGGACTGGAGGAGTCCTCCAAAACTACGTTTTTTGAAGACAAGAAGGGAACTAATGGAGAAGTCACCGAGCACCGTGTGCTTAAAGCAACTGCAAGCTTGGACTCTGTCCCTGCGGTTGGATGTGTGTGGATGAGCTCCTGCAGGTGTGTGGAGACCTGCAAGTGTCAGTGGAAGGCTTTGTGAGTTCTGAGAACCATCTTCTGAATGGTTCTGAGCAAACATCGTCTGCAGCATGGGGGCTGTTTGCTGGAGACGTCAACTGGGGAGCAAGCAATGAGTGGGATTCATTATAGAGGGCCTTTGAGCAACCTTGAATTGTTTCTCACATTCAAACTCACTGATTAGCTGAAGGGATTGTGATAGACAGCATATAAATAGATAAATAAAATATACTTTTATGTGAAAATATACTATTTATATTAAAGTAAATATATATTAGAGGAAGCACCATAGATAGAGATTTATCTTGGTTTGTCTTAACACAGTGGAAGAAAGGCTTTCTTTCAGATGCTTGGTAACTGCTGCTCTGTTCTGAGCCACAAAGTAGCCTTTGTTCAATGTGCTATCATGGCTAAAATGATTGTTGCTGTGTGACCTTGTAGCAAGTCGTGCACCCTGCCTTTTTTGTCTTGGATACGTAGTTCTTCCAAGGAAGGACGCTTTTATGGGGGCCTGAACGCAAGGCAGGAGCTGAACACAAGATGTGAGCTGAACACAGACCTTAACATTAGAAGAACACAAGTAGAGGACAGTTCTTATATTAAAAAAAAAAAAATTATATATGCTCCTTCATGGTACACCTCTCTCTATTTAAAGACCATTTCTCATCTAAATCAAGCTGCCACATGAAATGTTCCTTTTTGGTTCAACTGCTAGTCATAGTCACGCTATTCTCTGTCCCCACAGGTTTTTAGATTTCTTTGACAGTCAGACTCAGTGGGAATGCATCAGTGGAGCTCAGCAGAGCCTGGCTCTGGGCTCTGTTGGTGCTGATAGGTATCAATATCCCCTTTCTCCTCCGGATCAGTCCCTGGGCCTCATGTTGCTTGGTCAAGATCTTGCTGCACCATTCTAGGAGTGGCACCAACAGTCAGTTTGACATAGTCCCTGCAGCACCCATAAAAGAGTAATCGACTCTTGAAGCATAACTCATGGATATAGAATGATGACATACTTTCAGTTCCTTATCTCTGCCTGTGTGCAGGCATCTTACTGCCTGTTCCAGGGGGACCCTCCTCACAGGTGAAATTTCCCCAGGCTATCGAGTATTGAGAATGTCCATGAAAGAGGAACATATCTTTGTAGAAAGAGAAAATGTTTCTGTGAAGGAAAAAAAAAAAGGCAAATGAGACATAGTAAGTTTGTGATTTTAACACAGAATTTTAACAGGGCAAATGTGTACAAAAGATCATTTTTAAGATAGAATCCACTGGCAAATATGTGTAAAAGATCATTTTGCTTGTAAAGAAGGCTTGGATTGAACAGGATTGATCTGCAGGCTGCAGGAAGGAAGTTGGGTTATTTTGGAGCAGCATACCAAATATAGAGCATTGTAGGATTATACTGTTTACTTGCAACATTTTACTGAAATGATTTCTTCCCTAATCTAAAACTTGTTTTCCCTCCAGGATTTTACTGTATTTGGAGGTAGTTTATCTGGAGCTCATGCCCAGAAGATCTGCAAGGTAATATTTCACAGCAGAAAATAAAATAAAAAATTGTCAGTGTCCTTTTTTTTTTTTTTTTTTTCCAACCTGTCGTGTTAATGATTTTGGAGAAGGTGATTTGTGACTGACTCCAGTGGACTCTGGCATATGTGGTGGCAGCCTGAAAATGCCTCTCCTCATATCAGTTAAGATGTGAAAGCACAGGTGAGCAGAGAGGTACTCTTTGGAAGCTTTTCCAGTATAAAAGAGCTTTTCCAAGTAATATGCACGTTGTTTAAATTAAGTTGCTTTTTCTACTGTGCTCCAAAAGACAAGAGAGACTTGCAAAGGACAAATATAAAATAGCTAGCTATTGTCTACCAGAGAAATGTGAAATGACTTGGGAGAAACTTTTTTCCTGTAAACAGTGCTGTGTGGAAGTGTGACAAGTAAACAATCTGAAGATAAACACTTTTACAACTTGGTGGTCGCCTTGATACCTGGATTTTCTGTTATCAGGCACTTGTGGCTATTTACTCCCATTTGTCTGCTTGTCTCACTGGAAGAGCTGATGTTTGAATCCCAGGGGGAGGGAGGACAAGAACTTCTCATGCATGAGTGTTCAGTGGTGCAGGCTGGTGAAAACTTCTTGAATTTTCCTGCTGTGGAATCAGAAACAAGGTTTTTGGTGTGCAAGGCCTTTTCTCCCAGTGGAAATAATTACTTTTTGGCATAGACTCCTCAGCAGTGAGAAGGTGTAAAACTAGAACTAAACAAAGACTTTGGGCTGGATAATTACTACTTGGCTTTACTAAGCCTTGTTGTTGGGTAAGACTTGGTATTACCCTTTCACACTGAAGTTTTGCCGTGTCTCTTTGTACTGGGGAGGGATGTGATGGTACTGGAATGATGGGATGCTTTCTGCTGGGTTTTTTTTTAAGCTCTTATTTCTAAAGAAGCAGGGAGAGTGCTGGCAGCAGAACTGAAAAACAATAAGAGTCCTTCCTCATTGGTACTGTTCTTGGTTGGCATCAACGTCAGTGGTAGGCTCCAAAGTTGGAAGGCTTGGATGCATCGATTGCTTTTGGGCTCAGAGTCTTTGAGGCTGTAGCCTGGGCAGTGGAGAGCTCAAAGACTGTCTGGGTGGTGAGGTATCTCTCTCAATTCTCTTAGTTCTTCTTACTGGATTGAATTCCAGGAAACAGAATTCTGTTCTGAGAGAGGTGATCTTGGCTCCTGCAAACCTTAGTGGTGGACTACGGCATGTAAAATGTCCTGGAACATGGAAGTGAAGTTGCTCTCCCTCAGCTGGGCTTTCCTGGAGACCTGGCCCTTTGGTGGTAATAGTTTCCCCTTTGGGATTTTTTTCCTGGAGTTGCAGAGAGGTAGCAATGTTTGGCATCTTGCAGCAAAGCTCCAAGCTTGGTAGGTCTGGGCTACAGATTGCCTGTTACTTTTGCAGAAGAGCCTCGTGGTCTTTCAGACCACATTCAATGCCTGTAAAGGTTTCCCTGAAGCAACAGAGATTTATTGTGGCTCTTTTGAGAATAATATGTGCCCGCTTGTGGTAGGGAACACTTTGAAGCCTGGACACACGTGTGCTTCTGTGATACTATGTTTCAAGACAATTGTTAAGTCCATGAGACAAAGAAAAGTATTTTTGAGAATGAATTCTGAAATGTTCCATATGAATACTGGTATGGCAAAAAAAAAAAAAAAGTCTCACATATATGAATACTTTTTTTGGTAGTCTGAGTGTGCGTATTGATGTGTTTTAGGAGGAACTTCAGTGTCTGGAAAAGTCTTGAAATAAATAATGAATCCGTATATAAGTACCTGGAAAATAGCAAAATGTGTCAGTGGACTTGTTTCACTAACTTTTCCTGCTAGGATAACAGGCCTTCTGGGAAGGAGCAATACATGTCAACTCAGCTGATTTTTAGGAAAGCATTTGATCATGTCTTGTGTAATGTGCACATAGGCAAACAAGGCTGCTGGTGGCCCACAGAGCCTCGGCAGTCCACACAGGTTCTTGGAAACGTGGGTTTGTAAAGTCATTCTGTGTGTCTGCCACAGTGATATTTCATCTTTTAAGTGGACATTGAGGCACAAAGCATGGAGAACCCCTGTTTTCTGTTGAATGACTGCAAGTAGGAGCAAAGCCACTTCAGAACTGCAGAGAGACAGTTATCACCGGTTCATGTTCAGGCTACAATCCTGGTACCACCAAGATACCAGTGATTGCAATGGGACTCGGTATGTGGGCTGTGTTTCTAGGCAGTAGAAACTCAAGGTTGATGCTGTGAGCACTCTGAAAGACAGGGCTGACGTTTTGAAAATCTTAGTAAGTTAAAGATTGTCTGAAATAGGATATAATTCTGTAACAACGATTGAAAAGGCTAATACCAGGCAGGAAAAAGCAACTTTCCAATTCACGATGGGGATTGAGTGATAATGTGTAGTTTTATAGAAAGTTATTTAGGAGCTAAAGCAGATTTTAGTGTTACAGCAGATCTAAACGTAATATGCCAGTGCTGCAGTGTGATGAAAATGGCAAACATTTTGCTGGGATCTAATAAGCAGGAATATTTTCTGTAAGGAATGTGAGGAATTCAATCCTCCCACTTAAGCCTCTGTTGGGAGCGTTGCATAGGATCTTGAGGCAAGTAACGAAAATGATCAGAGATCTAGAAAGTGGGATGTAAGAAGACCAGTGTGATTGAATTGATGGTGCTTAGAAGGGAAATAAGAAGACTGAAGGGAGATTTGAGTACTTGAATGCTTATGAAGGCAAAGTAGTAGTTTGTTGCTCTCCCTGTCTGCTGTATATCAAGAAAGAAGCGATGTTTCTAAATTTCCGGAGGAAAGATTTAGTTTAGTCTTATCAAAGAACTTCTAAGAAGGATAATCAAGCATTAGGATATACTGCTTAGGGAGACTGCACAGTCACCACTGCAATAAACTTTTAAGATCAGATTAGACCTATATGAGGGAATGTTCAAGGTGTGTTTGAGACCTGCTATGAACAGAGAGATGGGACCTCTCTGGTCCAAACTCCTGTGATTGTCCCTTGACACAGGGTTTGGGTAATACAGGGCGAGTATGGAGATGCACAGCTGGTAAGGCAGAGAAATGCTGAAGGCCATGAGAGGGATTAAACGTGTATCGTAGCCTCCAGTCTGAATGGGTCAAAACATGGTACCCCAGTGAGCAGTCAGTGACTGTGGCAATTAATACAAATAAAGGATAAGCTGAGTGCCATGGAGGCAATTCAAATTCTGGCATGTATGGGCTTTTTTTCTAGGGGATGTACACTTTGGGGGTTGGTTGCTTTGGGATTTTAGCTTAGCTACGTCAATAATAAGGAGTTTGCATTCATCACCAGGTAATGGATCAAGCTGCCATGGTTGGAGCACCTGTGATTGGGCTGAATGACTCTGGAGGAGCCCGGATCCAGGAGGGAGTGGAGTCCTTGGCTGGCTATGCAGATATATTTTTGGTAAGTAGGCTGTTGGGTGACCAGGAAACTTGGCATCCACAAAGATGGACAGAGTCCTTCCCTTACTTAGGTCTGTATTTGTAATAAACTTTTAGGTTATCATCATCTTATTTCAGCCATTGTTACCTGGTGGAAGCATATATAAGGGACTGTCCTCTTGGTTCTCTTACTGGCTTTGGGCGAATTACTGTAGCTCTTAAATCCATTTATCCATCTGTTAAGCAAGGATAATGCTGAGCCTGGTAAAACACAGTGATCCAACGAGAAACTCTGTCAGAGTTGCGCTATATAGTGAGCGTTGTCGTAGGAATGATAGAATAGGCAATTTACTTAATTGAAATGAAACCCCAAAACAGCCATTTAACTTTGATTCAGACTAATTTATAGATTGCCTGTGTTGGGATGTAATTTCTCATGAGTGTTTATCCACTTGTCTGAGACAGGTGGACATGCTGTAGTTCAGAGGGTGTTTGGTTGGGTGACTGATGGTTGTGATCCACCACCAGCTGTCCCCATGTCTCCTCTGACATACAGACTTATTAAGAATTCCACACAGCAGATTTCTTTTCAGTAGGGCTGATAAAAGGTGAAAGATTTCCACTGCAGAAAGAGAGTTAATCAAACACTGTGCACTTGAAGAAAGCTTGAGAAACTCCGATCAGAAGCATCAAGTGCCTGTTCTGTCAAGATAGTAGGTCTGGGGGAAAAAAAGTAGGGGCGGGGGGGGAGGGGAAGCAAGTCAGAGGCTTCTGCTCAAAGAACAGTGTGTAGTCCAATGTTAACCTTACCATTTGGGGATGTCCAGTACTGATTGGACTGGTGAAAGTTTTGTGTTTCTGCAGTGTTTTGTGGCTAATGCAATTTTTCCTCTAGACACACTACTGATCACTTTTTCACTGAAATGGCATTATTTTCTATGCCTGCAAAACCACATTGCTTGGAAGTAAGTGCACAGCACATAAACATGACTGTGCTTATGCGAGCAGGTGGGATGACAAGTTAGTCAGATGCTAAGTCTGGTGAATCCCAGTGTGATCTGGGAGGATGCAGTTGAAGGGTTAGAGAAGTGAGCTGTCATGCAGTTGAGCAATAAGCAATGTAAACATTTATTTGACAACATGCCACCCGTGTTGGTGGACAGCAGTAATTCATCATTGTGTAAAATTCAAGCCATTGCAGGAATCTGATTTTAAAAGAATCTGCCACAGTTGGTTAGTAAAGCTTACTTCTCCGTTGGAGTGACAGTGTACCTATGTGTTCAAATGTCAGGTACACACACTTCTCGCCCCTCCAGGCTCGGCGATGTTTTTGCCTCTACAACATCTGCTGAGGTCACATATTCTGCCTTCCTTTGCAGTCATTGCATGGTATATGAAATCAACTGTATGGGAACAGCAAGAAGCAAAACAGTAGCAACAAAATTATATTGGTTCTACTTGCATGAAGACATTCTCTCCAGATATTTGTCTCACAGAAAATAAAGCAAGCTGTCCTCTCCTCTTTGTGATTGTGAATTCTTGTACAATCTGTGCACAGACTTAAAGAGCCACTTTTTTTTTTTCTTTTTTTTTTTTTCCCTGTTGCAGAGAAATGTTCTGTGTTCTGGGGTAGTTCCCCAGATCTCCCTCATTATGGGTCCCTGTGCTGGTGGAGCTGTGTATTCGCCTGCTTTAACTGATTTCACATTCATGGTGAAGGTGAGGATGGAGGATATCCCAATCTGCTGCTGGTAATGCTGATCAGACACAAACTGAAGGGTGTTTTTGGAGACTGTCTCCTGCTTTGGATTAAGCTTATCTTTCACCAAAAGCCAGTAATAACTTTCCCAAATAACCTGTGAATAACTACATTTTCTGTGATTTTTAATATAATGCATTAAGGATTTTGAAGACATACGTCCCTACATTCTACTGTTTTCTTATTTTAAGGAAAGTCTCTAAGGCTGTGGCTTTTCCTTAGGTGTTTTTGCAGCTTGGGTCTAGCATTTACTGTGTGTTTTTGCTTTTTTCCCGCCCCCAGGACACATCCTATCTTTTCATCACTGGTCCAGATGTAGTTAAGTCTGTTACCAATGAAGATGTCACCCAAGAGCAGCTGGGGGGTGCAAAGACGCACACTGCTGTATCCGGTGAGAGCTGGGTCGTTAACATACTGATATTTCTTTAAAATAAATGACATAGTTCTAGCAAAACAGCTGATTGTCTAATACAGATTTTTGTACTCGTGGGTGTCACTCGAGTCTAAGTGATCAAACTCTGCTTAAGCACAGGATCTTACTGTGTGTAGGGCTCTCTTACTGGTCCTTTTTACTAATGGAAAACAAAACAGGAAAAGTGGGGGTGTGGGAGAGTTCTGGGATTTGGAAGAGAAAGTAGCAAATCCACAAAAGATTGTAGAGCTGGAAAGGTTCTTGGATGGCAGGGCTAAGCAAGGCAGGCTTGGGATGGTGTCGGGTTTTTTTGTTTGTTGTCCACAAATTTGCATGTGTTGAAAGATTCTTAACAATCCCTTGTTTGTTTACTAACATGATGAATTGATCCTCTTAACTATAATATAATTTGTGCAGTGGTGTTTGGTGTGGGTGGGGGGGGGGTTGTTGGTTTTGGGTTTTGTTTTGGTTTTTTTGCCTCCCCCTGCTCCCCTTCTGGGAAAACTCGGTGACTCATGAACCTTCTTGAGGCTCAACATGACTGTGAGATCTCCAGTTCTATGTGAACTGAACTGATGGTGAACCAAAACCACTCCCACAGACACTGCTCACATCCAGCCTTTCTATAAAAGAACTTGCAGTCCAGCGCTCGAGGGCGGCATGGTAACCTGGATTGGATTTCAGAAGGCTGGGATCCAGCTAGGTCTGTGACAGCTGATAAATCAGTTTACATTATTTTACATATGAGATCAGCAATCCAGACCTGTTAAGGAAGAAGTCTGATACAGCCACACATTTTCTAGATATTTTGAGCTGGTCAAATTTGGTGGCTTAAAACTCTCTATTTTTAATAGCTCAGGTTTCAAAATTCTTGCTGTTACTTCTTTGTATCTTTATTGGTACATACTTGAAACCTTGCAAAATAATGTCAATAACTGCTGAACTGTTTCTTTCCAGGAGTTGCACACAGAGCCTTTGAGAATGATATAGATGCTTTACTTAATCTCCGAGAGTTTTTTAATTATTTACCTCTTAGCAACCGTGATCCAGCACCAGTCCGTGAATGCCATGATCCCAGGTAAGAGAGACTGGCTGAGATCCGTGGTCTCTGACCACTGAACTTCATGGCTTCTCTGGCTCGAGGAGCATAAAGAAATGAGCGTTCTGTGGCTGGGCTCTTGGCTGGTCATTCTGCCTTGTGTGTGAACGCGGGAATGTTTCAATATGTGTGCATACATACAGGCTCACTGTTGGATTCATTTTTTCTATTTTCTCAAAGCAAAGTTGTGCTGGCTGCGTACAGAATATAGGGAAAAGTAATCTCTGTACAGATGTCCCAGTCTCTTGAAACAAGCAAGCGAGGCAGAAAATAGCACAGTGAAGAGAAGTGGGGAGAACTTGCCTGGCTGTGTAAGTTCTGTTCCTTACGGTTAGAGGTGGGGAAGCAACAAGGAGGCAAAGGAGGCGGCAAGGTTTATGTATTAGGTACTTGTCTATCAGGCTTATTGTGTAGTTGGCAACATCACAAAGGCAGGACTTGAGTCGTTTCAAGAGAGGAAACAGCGACTGTCTGGATTTTTATCAGAGAATTTTTCCAAGAGATAAAGGGACAGCCAGAGAGCCGGCATGGGACTGTTTGAGTAGCCAGCCTTGCTAGGAGGGTTAAAGACAGACAATGTCAGTGGAGGAAAAGCATTTTGACCTGAGATCCAGTTGTACCCCCAGCTCAGCCCTTTCCGTAGGGACCCATAAGAGGTTGTGTGGGAGTTGCTCCTGAATTTCTTCCTTTCAGTTCTGCAGATGTGTATGACCTATGTCTCGTGGTTCTTACACACATGAAGATTTTAACGTGTGAGTTGGAAAGGTTATCTTCTCTTCATGCTTCCCTGTTCTTTGCAATGTCTTTGAAACAATTTGTTTGGGGAGGTTTTTTTGGATCAATTTTACAAATCACTGCTCTGGTTCACTATTAGAGAAATACATTTGCCAATTGCTTTTAGAGAATGGTCAGACAGGTCAATTCGTTACTGGTCCTAATTTTTTCTGAGATGTTGATCTTCAGGAGTTAAATAAACTGGAAGACTGTTCTGATAGTGTCAAACCAAAGCAAATCTCTTATATTATTTGGTAAATTTGGAGGATGACCTCTGAGGTTATCATGTTCTTTCTAAGCATTCAACAAGTTGTACCAGGGTAATTACCCCCTATAGGCTTGAATGTGATATTTTCATGTCATTATAGAAACAACAGTCTGGGTTTTTTTAAACAATGTATCTCATAATAGGCAGTTTATTTTCTTGTGAGAAGTGGTCAGTTATGTTGTAGCCACTAATGTATAAGAGATCAGCTCTTTATTTTCTTATGGGAGACAATCTTTTACATAGCACCAGATACATTGTTAGAGGATCACAGTATAATAAATGCTCGGTCGTTTGTGTTAGGAACTTCCATTTAGTAGTCTCTGTACATGTGAATACAGATCTGTTTGTTAAATTTGCCTGTTTTTATAGGAGCATTCCAATATTTCTCCCATTTGTGATCTTAATGCTTACACTGGTAATATTTCATCTGGACATCCTGATGACTTAATAGACTCCTTTTGCTTTGAATTGACGTGTTTGATCCTTACCGCTGTTCCAGTCAAAGCCCATCCCTCTAGAGTAATTTATTTCTTATTGCATCATTTTCACACCACAAAAAATTGCCATGGGTAATGCAAATAAATGGAACATCCTTTTGTCTTCATTGTTAAGTCTGGAAGCTGGTGGGGTGTTTTTTTGTTTGTGTTGCTGGTGTTTGTTTTTTGTGTTTTGTTTTGTTGTGGTTTTTTTTCCTCTAGGTGGGTAGGTTCTTTGTGGTATTGAAAAATGTCTGTCTTGGTTGCTGAAACTTCTGTTTGTTGGAATTTCTGATGTCGGTGGCCTGGGTTCTAAAGAGTTAGAAGGTTCCTTACAGTGCCAAGCTGACTCATGGTGGATATGTCCTCTGCCTTTGAAGAGTGTCTAGTTCACTGCACTGGTATACTCTGTGCTGTGATTTTACCTTTACATGTCTTTGACTATCAACACATTTTGTTTCCTCTAAAGCCTTATGTCTGCAGACAGTTTTCTGCAGGAGGTTATTATCAGTTCTTGGTAACCGAGTACAGTTTCACTGCTGTACTGAATGAAAACCAGTATTGATCTGGGTGAGAGTGTCTCAGGGTGCCACAGGCTTTGGGTGACTGCTTTGGTGATGAGCAGCAGTTCCTTCCTGATCAGTGGGATCTGGAAGAAACATGGTTCTCAACCTGGTAAGTCCAGTGACTCTACTACCAAGCTCCAGCTGTCCTTCATCTGTGGTGATTTGAAGGAGATATCCTGGGTAATGTCTTCATTTTGATGGTGGTTATTCATTTTAATGCTGTTATAATTTCCCCTGGTACTCTACAGCACTGTGAATTTATGGGAGCAATAATTTAATTTTTCCACTTTCCTTATCCTTTGGGATACCCCAGGCAATGGACAGAACTTGGAGCACATTCACATTTACTCCATGGACAAGGAAAAGTTTTCAAATCTTTGGTATCTTGGGGTTTAGTATGTTAAAATGGGTTGTTTCATCCGATTAAGGTTTCATGATATCAATTTGTGGAACTATTTTCATGCAATATTCTTAATCACGTGGAAGAAATACTTGAAGAGTTGCTGCCAGTTTTATTTTATTCATAGCTGTATCTCTTGCTGTCTTGGCAAGGAGTTGTGGCTCTAGTCCTGTGTATGTGAGTGCGCACAGAGATGGCTCTGGGGCTTGCGTTATTAGTTTCTGCCCGATTTTTGACAAACTGCAGCTCACTTCCTTCGGTTTTCAGTGGGGTGGCTAGAGCCTTGTCTTGTTTGAAATTTACTAAATCATGGCATTGTTAAAACAGTAAAAGTTCAGTAAGAGCTCCACAGAAACACCATTTAGAACAAATATAGATTAGTATTTTTATGGAATACCACAAATATAATAGTCCCTGTATCCTGCTTAGTGATGACTCATAAAAATGGACAACCCCCCACTGGGACTGGGAATGAACCCCAAGACCCAGTGAATGCTAACACGTGTGGGTCCTTAATGAAGCTGATATGATCAGAAATGGAGGTAACTGATCGTGTCAGCTGCTAACAGGGAGGCGGCAGTTTTGTTAGATGTAAAGCTCCACGTGGAGTGCATCATCATTGAGTTAAGCAGAGCAACAGTAACGATTCTTTACACGCAGCCCTTAAACTGGAGAAGCTGGGAGCCAGATGTGTTCTCTCCATTCACAAATCTCTTCCTGTTTGGTGACAGGGGAAATAAGCATGGAAGGGTTTCCTGGGGTTGGGTGTATCCCAAACCACAAGTGCAAAGTGCGGGCAGGGAAGGGATCGCAGTTGGCAATGGGCGGTAGATTCTGGTGCATGACGGGAGCCCTTGCTCTGCCATGGGAAAAAAAAACCTTTTGTGGGTCCAGCTGCAAGGGCTGGAGCCACTGGCTAAGCAGCTCTTCTGCTGCTTCTGCCTGGTGCTAGTTCTGCCAAATCCGTGTCCCCAGGGCTGAGCTGTGCCCCGCCGCTGGGTCCCGCGGGCCTCCAGTGCCCCCTGCAGACGCCGTTGGTAGCATCTGGCTGCCTCCGGAGTTCCCTGCTCGTACTCTGTGTGTGTCATCATCCGCTCTCCTGGTCAAGGAGGTGAAACGGCATTTCCAGGAGATGGTTTCAAAAGCAGAGGTGCCTGCAGAAGAGCTGTGTCCCTCAGGAAGAGCCGGGTCAGGCTCGTGTCCTCCTGGTGCGTGAGGGCTCAGCTGCCTGAGACGATGAGCCCCGTTTCTGTTCCCTCTATTGAAGAAGCAGTTTCCATGAAGTCTCAGAGAGATGGAATTGTTTATCTGAGCTGTTGGTGTTCATCTGATTCATAAATACTGTTGCTCACGCTTTGTTATTTTCTGCAGGGATCGTTTGGTTCCGGAGCTGGACACAGTGGTCCCAGTTGAATCCACTAAAGCCTATGATATGCTGGATATCATCCACTCGGTAAGTCTGCTGGTGTGCCGTTCATATGGGTGTTATATTCTGTGGATAAAGCATTGAAAGGAACCAGCAGAATGGCACTGAAGACATATATATAGTAAGTCTGTTTCTAATAGACTATAGTTAGCTGCTATAGTAGTTAATATTTTTACCTGTGTAGTAGCCACGAATGAAGGGACAAAAAAACAAAAAAACCCAAAAAACCAAACAAACAACCTGCAGAAAAAACCCCAAAACTTTAGCAGGTGAAAGAAACCCTAAGATTCATTTTCAGGATACATCTTCTTATGCTGCATGCATAACTGTACAGGTGGAAGATGCTGTAACTCTGTTCTCTCTCTGGGGTTGAAATCTGTTCCCCCCTTGTCATAAGTTCTGTCACTTGCCCCCCTCCCTGCATCTTGTTATTGCTGTCTGGAGTTCTGACACATTTTTCAAAAAGGTAGTGAACTACGTAGAGTGCTTCTCTGTTTATTCTAGGAAGCAGTTATGTACACAGACAGTACGAGAATATATTTTTTAAATTATAAGTCAAGCACTCAGAAGCTTGGAAACTCCAAGGTTAAAGTTTCATTAAGTGAGGCAGATCTCCTGTGAGGGTGGCAGGAAAGGAAACATTGTACTATTTTTTAAAAAAAAACCTGGAAGCCAGTATTGCAATATATAAATAATGGAGGTTTTATTAAAGCAGCATAGGTCACGGTGGTAATTCTCTTGCCTAACTTTTGAGTACTTAACTTTTCCAGTTTTAACAACTTAATATATTATAAACGCTTGGGCAGAGAACATGGTTTAAAATAAGTTTTATCACATGAAACTGTTACAGCCACCTGTAGAGCACACTGAGAGTCTGAATTTTGCATATTAATATTTCCAGCTGCTGCTTCTACCACTCGGATGTTGAGTGGCAGACGAGCCGGGGTTCTGAGGCGGATGGTGAAGCCAGGAATGACCCCGTTTCACAGGCAGCACACACAGATGGGTGGGGGGGGTGTTCAGCTGGGTTTGAAGGACCTTTACAAATTTCTCCCGTGGGCTATTTCATTTGACTGTCTCTCCCCACACTCTCATTCAGCTAACACATTTCAGTGTGCAACTGGCTGCATTTATACTCATTGTAGTGGAGAAAGCAAGCTCAGGATGTCTTTAATCTCTGGATTCTTCCATTCTGAATTCTGTACCACCTGTTCCAAGTTAAAAGGTGGCATTAAAAAAAAAAAAAAAAGTGAATTAGGAAAAAAAAAAAAACCCAAACCCTCCTACAGACTTGGAGAAATATTAAGGAAAGAAATAAAACTACTTTAATAATAGTTACATTTTTCACAACTTTTCATTTGCTTCAGTCTCAGGAATGACTGGCAGACTGCAGTCTGTGTAGGCAAGGTTGTCATAAACAGGTGAAAACAAGGAATTCTAGTAGCAAAGACTAGGCAGCCGTGTATAGGTGTCGCTGCTGCTCCACGTGGAATTATGATTTCCTTTGAACATGTGAATTTTGATCCTGCATTACACACCGAGCGCGCGCTGGAACTTCAGCCGCAGAGGGAAGTGCAGCCACAAGGACCCGCGGTTCCAGATAGAGATGTTGGACGTAGCGCGGGTGTTCCTCTAGCGCAGATCAAAGCGTGTCTCTGTTCTCTGCTGTGTGCGCTGGCAGTGACGTGGGGAGATGCACGCAGCAGAGCAGCTGTATCGGCTCTGCTAGCAAAGTGCTCTGAACTTGCCAAGAACTAGAGTATATATTAAATGCGTGGTGGAGAGTTTCTGAGCTCCATAAAGTACTATTTGCTTTTTGACACTGGAAATTGTTCTTTAAAAAGTGTAGTCTACCAAGACTTGGAAGAAAGAAGTTCTTGACATCTGATTTGAAGTTTTAACTTGTAATCAGCTATGAAAAAGAACTCACTGTAGAGGAAATGTCATAAGGATGTTCTCTGATGGGATGCTGCAGTGGCAGTTTTCATAAGAAGTGCAGCACTAGATACTTCCCAGAATGAAGGCTGCGAAGAAGACTAAAAGGTTTCCCTATTCCTTTTAATTCTTCAAATTCTGAAATGTTTTAGAAGTTCTGATACTAACATAACTGATTTTGTGTTTGCCCGTGTGCATAAATATACACATATGTCCTCATGAGAGCTCTGCCCAACTCCTGCCCTTGCAGATTGCTGATGAAAGGGAGTTCTTCGAGATCATGCCTTCCTATGCCAGAAACATTGTCATTGGATTTGCCAGGATGAATGGACGAACCGTTGGGATAGTGGGCAACCAACCCAAAGTAGCATCAGGTGCGTTGGCTGGACCAGTCCGCTGTGCAACCTTTTAACAGTGTGTGTGCCCCCTCTCTGTTGTGTCGGGTTTTTGCATGCTTTGTACGGCTGTCTTGCTATGAGATTAACTCTTTAGGCTCTGTATGGTCCTCCACTCATTCTTGCTATGTTCTTCTATCCCTTTCTCTGTCTTGTATCATTGTAATGCAGCTGTGGTGCATTAAAACTAACGGAGAAACAGTTTAAGGCTTTAGTGGATCAGCAAGGAGATCGTGCTCCCGGGTACCTATATGACTGATGCGTGCAGCACCAGAGGAGTGGTAGGAGCACATAAGCAGGGTGGGCAGAAGACCTACTTGGCAGCAGCCTGCAATTAAGCGTAATATGGGAACTACATACTTACTTCCACAGGGTTAAAACACCTACAACTCTTCTGTAGGGTGAGGTAACTTTTTTTTTTTTTTTTTTTTTTTTTTTACTGTAGCTAGAAACATGCAAAGCTTTCACACACACAAGTGTGGGGCTCTTGACCTCAGATAATTTAGGTAAGAAGGTACAACATATGCTATCGCAAATATCACCCTTATGTTTTTAACTGTGGAGGGATTTTACTTTCCTTGACTAGGTAATTTCTGAAGTGACTTTCACTAAGCGGGACTTTCTGTTTCACTCCTTGTTTTTAAGGTTTGTTCCTTTTTGTTTGGAAAAATCAGATGACCCAGTAGGATGTTGTAATTCTTTTGATCATCTTTACAAGCTATGACTATCAAGATACTAGACAGTCAGTAGGTTTTAATATTACTTTAGCTGTAATTTGATATTCTCAATTTTAACAAAGATTTTCAATGTTCCAGATAGATGCTCTTATACAAAATGTTTAGGTTTAATGTAACAGCACATAATATAATCCTAAATGGCACTGAAAGAGAACAGAAGCGGCACGCTTACAAAAAATTTTATCATCTTTCTCAAAAATATTGGGTTTTTTTCCAATTTCATTTTTTTAAAATTGAGAACTCTGTAGTATTTTAATATGACTGATCTGAAAAATCAGAGAAAACTACTGAAAAATATTTTAAATGACAAGAATATAATTTGAACTGCTGGTTTTTGGGAGAAGGTCTCTATGCACAGTGTTCAGAAAAATGAAATGAGTGCCTGTTGAGTGAAGTTGTTACTCTAATCTCAGTTCTAAACCAGCAAAACCTCATGGCTCATGATCTCTGCATTATCTCCTGATAAGCTTTTGTTTTGTTTTAAGAAGACAATACAGCTAAAACAGAGTGTGATTTGACTTTGCCTTGACTGACCTCTATTAGCAGATCACTGGCATTGTTAACACCTTGCCCTGGTTTCTTGACTTTAGGGTGCTTAGACATAAATTCCTCTGTGAAAGGAGCCCGCTTTGTTCGGTTCTGTGATGCTTTCAACATACCCCTGATTACTTTTGTGGATGTTCCTGGATTTTTGCCAGGTATGCCTTGTCGTTATATTTCAGCTCCTTGCAGGGGGGGTGGTGTTAAAAACCCATTTGAAAATCTCTGTGAGAAGACCTGTACTGTAGAGGACTTAAGCCAGATTTAAAAATGCCACTTTTCGGGACAGAAAGGCTGTGTTCTGAGTACAGTAGCCATCACAAAAGGATACTGAAATATGCAAGAAATTGCAGGAAAATGAAATAAGTGTCTGATACCGCCACTGCTCTTGCTCTTGGGGTGTGCTGAGAGCACAAACCATTGCTGGGCTTCACTGGGGAGAGGCCAGTTCATGCAGCCAATTAAGGCTGAAGTGGTTGATGGAGCATCCGATGGGAGACGCTGGGATGACCAGTTTGCCAGGGCCAAGCGTGGGTGTACTGTGCTCTGGAAAGGTACATCCTGCTCTCTGCAGTTCCAGCACAATTGCAAAGCTGTTGATTGTGGCCTGCCCGACAAAAAACCCCCTCGTTCCCTGGGGATGCTGCCCTTGTCATAACGCGATGGAAGTGACTCTGTTTTCTTTATTATAACAAGACCCCACGGCCCTTTCAGAGCTCAGCTTTTCTTTAGATGCTGCTTTATTTACGTGCCTGTTTCTGTGCTGGATAGCGTGGTACCCTGCAAAGCCTGTGGGCTCCCGAGGGGCGGTGGCAGGCAGTCCCACACGCTGTTCCCGAGCCCCCCGGATAGAAGGACTTGGGAGCGCAGCACTGATGGTTTCCCAGTGGGCAGGGAGGCCACAGCCAAAGCAGAGCTGGGAGTGGCAGCTGAGGGCACGGTGAAGATGCATTCCAACCCAATCTGCTCATCCCTGGCGTTACAGCACTCATACAGGCCCACGTTGCTGTCCAGGCCTTGCTGCAGCAAAGGAAACTGTCTACCTCCATGTATTTTGCATGTTTTAACAAGGAGGTGAGACAGAAGGCGTTAACAGAACCTTCCTCTTCGCTCTTGCCCTCTTTCCTCCCTCTCCTGCTGTAGACACACCATCCTTGTCTGATGTGGCCCGAGAAGCAGCTTAGTTCCATTCAGGGGTCCCTGCAGGAACCCAGGTTTGGATGGTTGCTGAGAACTCAAGAACAGAGCTATTTCCATGGAGCCAGTGAAATGCAGTAACTTAATATTGCATAAGAGATTGTTGGTTTAAAAGTAGATAAATGGAAGATAAAGAAAAGTAGAGACAGGTAAAGAGAAGAGATCTAAGGCCTGACAGTGATCCTGAACTGTTGTATTTTAAGGAGCTTGGCAAGATCAGTACATTAGCATTAGACATTTCAGATGAAGGAATACTTTCTGAGCATGTTGATCACCTCATTTCCCTCTTGAGTAGAGAAGAAGAATCTGTCACAGCGGCTCACGGGGTACAAAACATCTCACAGTGCAAGCGACCCAAACACTTCAACCATCCCCCAGCGCTAACAGGTGTGCACAGAGGCGACGGTTAAGGCATTCATCTCCCGTAGCTGGATAAAAATATATTTAGAACAAGTTTGGGACTGAATCTACGTCCAGAAAAGGGTTTATGTTAATTGGCCATGGGTGACAGTGTAAACAATTTAAGTAACAGCTGAATGGAGCTTACATTTGAAGCATTTTAGGTGACTGGCTATTGTGTTCTGAGTGTGAATTAGAAACTAAGGCTGTGACTAGATGAGAGGGTCTGTGAGTGCTTCCCAGCTTCTGGGTCTAGGTTGAGCGTCCCAGCTCTGTTCAGACTGCTTCTTGGGATAAGAAGACTTGGCTGTTCTGATTTCTGCTGCTGGGAAGGTTCTGCAGGCTTGACATGTCCCACTGGCTGGAGAAATTAAAGAACCATCAGTGAAACTGCAGTTGAGAACAGACATTTCTAAGTGTAGGCATAAATTACTAGACACTCGAATTACAGTTGAGAAGAAGCGTTAAAGTCAAGCCACAAACAGACTACCAAATAAGTTATTAGAAAAAAATCACAAAATAATTTTTAATTAAAATTTAATTACTATTTTTTTTAATAATCCATTAAAAAGGTCCCAAAGGACTCTAAGAGGTTATCTCAGGTGCTGAAAGCAAAAGACAGAGGTGGATAAACTGCTAGAAAGTAATTGCAGAGTTATATCCAGTGGTCTGAAATTCAGACATCCTAGAAATAAAGTACATGGGATTGCTGTTTCCAGGTCAAGTCAGCTAGGGTTGTGCTAGGGACCAGGCTGTGTTGGACATCCTATAAAAGAGATGACTTGCATTCATATCTGCTGTGTGTGGCCATTCCCCAGAAGCAGCTGCTCTGAGAATCCTTGTAGAGGAATTTGTGCTCTGTCTGTTAAGGTCCATCATCTTGGGCAATTGAAGGAAGACTGGAATAGGTCTTTGGTATGGCAGCCAAGCTGCCTTCCAGTATGAAAAAAGGGGGTTGGACGACTGGCTTCCTGGGGAAATGAATTTAGGTTGAGTTTTTTTGCTGCTAGTCACATTTGGAAACTTGAAAATGATGTAATTGTAGGAAGGTAGGAAGATACCATCTGGTGAGTGTTATGGTTCCGTGACTTTATACACAAATAAATGCTGCTTTTGGTGAGAGATTTTTTGTAGAGTTGCTCAGCATCTTATGGAGACCATTGCCTGGATATTAGCGTGGCTCTGGTTGTTGTTAGGTTTGCTGCTGGTAATGGGTGATGACAATTGCCAAACAGTGTATGGGGTTTTTGCAAATTCCCTGGAGTGAAAAAAATTTTGTCATTTGCAGGTACAGCTCAGGAGTATGGTGGAATCATACGTCATGGTGCAAAACTACTCTTTGCCTTTGCAGAAGCAACTGTGCCTAAAATTACTATCATCACCAGAAAGGTAAGCTGGCACGGTTCCATGGTGTTCCTTTAGAGTTCCACTAGGAACAATTTCAGTTCTGCGAACCTTCATCCATCTGTCCCACTTCTGCTTTCTATTGTTGTCACATCTCCGTTTGTCCCATCTGGTAACAGCTCTTCATATCAGGTTACAAGAGGCCATTCCTTCTATTCTCAGACGATTACCTCAGTTCCTTCATTCCTTTTGTCTCTGCACTCCTCTGAAATCGCATGCTGCTGCTCTTGGCTTTCTCCCTGGAATGCCTTCAGTCAAGTACTTGTCCACACCAAATCCTTGTGATCTTCTTTCTCTATTCTTGCCACTTCAGTCTCCTTTTCCAGAACCAGTGCTGATCGTATCTATCTTCTGCTGTGTCTGCAGATTTAACACTCACATGGTTTCTCTTCCTCCGTATACTTCATTGTAGTCTACCTGATTTTCTTCCTTCCTCTTTTTCTGTAAGGTACCTGATGCCATGCTGCCATAAGCTCCAGGGACCTGCTGGGTCCTAACAGCGGCTTCCTTGCTGGTCTGTGCCTCCTGCTTGTTTTTCTGATAGGCTTTTGACTTACCATGACAAAAAAGAAAAAAATAACTTTCTCCCTCTGTGTCCCTTTGCCTTCTCTGGTTCTTTGCAATATACCATCCGTTACTTCCCAAGCTTGCAGCCTTGCTGCAGGTTTCAGTACTGCCTCGGACCGGGCTGCGCTGCAGTTTGCTCTGCGGTTCTGCAGTACCTGTTCATCCCTGCTGCCTGGATCCCTTCCAGCACCAGAGCGGAGCCCTGCAGCGTCCGAGTGCTGTGTTCCCTGGGCAGGAGATTCCAGGAGCACGCTGACGGGTGTGTTTGTGTGCGGGTGCAGGATGCGGGTCGAGCTCTGCTGTTCCAGACATACACAGATTCCTCTCTACCTGCCATCAAGAACGGCCTTGGTGACCAGCAGTCCCCTTCCTTGCTCTTTCGTGATTCTAGTTGAAGAGACATCTAGTTTTAGGAGATTGCTGTAGCAAAATGGAGATGTTCATACTCTCTTTCAGGTAAAATTTAGCCCCACTTGTTTGTTTCTGGAATAGCAGAAGCTGCAAGAGGAACGCAGGCTGTTGCTGGTGCAAGGTCACTTCACAGTAATTAATCCCTTGGTTTTTGTTCCAGGCCTACGGGGGTGCCTATGATGTGATGAGCTCAAAGCATTTAAGAGGAGATGCGAATTACGCCTGGCCTACTGCAGAGGTGGCCGTGATGGGCGCAAAGGTAAATGCGGGCTGACTCTCGCACCGGTGCGCAGCAGCCATCCACGCCTTCGCGGCGGCACAGGGGCGGCCTGGGGAGATGCAGACAAGGGGCATTGTCTCTGAAGCAGCTTACCTGGACATCTGTGTGTACTGGGGTGGGGGGGGCGGGCGAAGGAGGCAGCTGAAGTACTGTCCCTGACCTGCAAACTTTCCCTTTCTAGGGTGCTGTCCAGATCATCTTCAGAGGAAAAGAGGCAGATGCAGAAGCAGAATATGTGGAGAAGTTTGCAAACCCCTTTCCTGCTGCTGTAAGAGGTATGGTTGTCTTGCACATCGTGTCCCCTCTTGGAGTTTGCCATTGCACGAAGATAAATTTGTAGCTATTGAGTAAACTTTTCCCTCGTAAGTTAGTTAGGCAAGACATTTGTATCTGAGTCAGAAAGGTGATGCGTAACCATAGCTTGTGCATGTGAAGGAAAAACACATCTAGACACAAAACACATCTTCAGATGGAAGGAGACTGTTGAGATTTGGGGACTGCACTGAAAAGCATTTTTTAGATTTTGTAGATATTAGAAAGCATCTCAAAATCAGCCTTTTCCTTAAAAGTATAGGTGCTTTGACAATCTCTTTGACAGTCCTAGATGCAGACCGGTGGCCTTAAGAAAGGGTCAGAATTTGGTTCAGTTCAGTGATGTTCCCCGGGACTCCTTGGAGTAACTTTTTCCACTGTTTTTACTTTTGAATTTTACTTCTAGCTTTGAAGCATTAACTATGCTCTAAAAGGCAGTTCTGTAGGCTCTGGAGTCAGCTCTCTCTGTTTCCAGCTACACTGGCTTCCTCTGTTGATTGGTTTTGTACTTCATTTAAATCCCCTCAGTAGTGCCACAGAGCTGGGAAGACTTGGCCAAGCTGCTCTCCACCGCAGCCAGGACATACAGCATTGCTCCCTCTGGTTTTGCAGCAGACCATCTGCTGCTGCTGTTTGAGCCAGAAAACACACAGACTCCTGCACCTGCAAAGTCGAGGGATGTCTCTAATAATAAAGACTTCTGAACCTCTAAATCAGACTAATACTAGTAGATGGAAGGAGACAGGATGTCTAAAAACTTGCAGGAACAGGTGCAGTACTCAGTGAGTAAAGCCTCCTTTAAAAAATTTAAAATGCAAATGGTTCTAATTTAAAAACCTTTGACACAGGGATATTTCCTTTTTCAGGCTTTTTTAAATTGGTTTTTAAAGTTAATTTGTAGCTTGTGAACGGTTTATTCCAAATATTCTTTTGATTTTGCTTATTTACATTAAAACCCAGATATAGAAGGTTGAGAGGCAAACACTTCATGGTTAGTCAGGTTTGTTTGGTTTGTTTTTTTTTTTTTTTTACAGGGTTTGTTGATGATATCATCCAACCTTCCACCACCCGCATGCGCATCTGCCGTGACCTAGATGTGCTGGCCAGTAAAGCACAGTCCAGTCCCTGGAAGAAACACGCCAATATCCCACTGTGAGTGCTGGGAGGGGCTGGGCCATGCAGGGAGACACAGCAGTGTTCTGAACACAACTACTCTCTGTTCAAGCGGAGATCTACTTTGCAATGGAAATACCTCTCTTTACTTTGATTTTGCTAATGACCATCAATAAATCATAGTACGTATCTCATTTAATTTGGGGTCTTATCAGTTCATCTCTAGAAAGCCTTTTTCTGGTGGGTTAATGATCACCACGACCTGCAATGCCTGCTGGGGGTGAGCTGTTAATAAGGTCAAATGCTCCGCTGGCTCCTGCGTCCCGGGCCGTGGAGGTGGCTCAGCCTGGCAGAGCTGCAGCGAGATCTCACTGCTGCGAATTCAGACCCCGGTGGAGTTCAGGTCTAGCCCTGGGTCCACGCTTGGAGTCTGGCTCTACTTCCTGCACCACTGACTGACACAGAAAAATCCTGAGCTTGGATTTCAGCACGCTGGGACGCAGCCTTTGCCAGTCTCAGCCTCATCTGTTCTGTTCCTCTGCTAGACTGTCCCGAGCTGCAGCCTCGACATGCTGGGGGTCTCAGGTCAGTGACCTCCAGGCTGCGGCACAGGGGGGATGGAGAAGATGGCACCAGCCTCCTCTTGAAGGACAAGAGACAATGCGCCCAAACTGGAAAGAGCGCAGTTCTGGTGAGACACTGAAATTCTTCTCCCTGAGCGTGGTGGGCTCTCCTCTGTCAGCAGAGGGTTGAAACAGAGACCTCCAGAGGCCTCTTCCAGCCTGATTTTTAATGAGATTATTTGCCAGACTTACAAGGAACCACTGCAGATGTTCCTGCTGCTGCCCATGCCCACTCTGCTCATGGGAAGCTGCATTTTAACTACAGCCAGGGAAGGCAGTGAGTAACGGCTGCCGTTGTGTGCAGCACTACTGCAAGCAGCTGCCAAGCACATGAAGTCCTATAAGGACCTGCCTGTTGTAAGTAACCTCAGTAATTAACAGCACTATATTTTAAGACCGAGAACTGCCCTACCTGCACACCGCAGCGGCTGCTGTTCGCTCCCCAAGCACGCGCCTGAAGTGGAAGACAGACGAGATGGCAACTGTCCGGGCAGCCTCTCTTCCCAGGCAGGTGCAGCCTGTGGGTAGTGAGCACAGCCATGGAGCTGGGAGACTGCACCTGGGGGGGACAAAGACCACAACTAGAAATCATCTGAAAACACTGCCGAGGAGCATGTCACATATGAGTCACCGCTCCACAGGCTTTTGTAATAGCTAGAGGCAAGGCATTCAGGTTACCCACGTCCTGGCTGTCCCGGCTGCAGGAGCGTACCTCCCATCTCATCAGGAGCACTGAGCGGGTGCTGTGTGCTCTGCCCAGGGAACAGAGCTGGCTGCAGCCTGGGAAGGTAAAACTGCCCTGTCACTGTGCTGGGGGTCATTGCCACCAAGGGAGGTCTTAGTGTGCGAAAAGGTGTAGCTGGACGTTGTGAGAGCCAAGAGGATTTTTCAAAGGTAACTAGTAGCTGAGAGAGTGGCTGGCGCCTGTCCCAAGTTGCGAGGCAAAAGCCACATTAAGGGAAGCGATACGCGCATAGTTCTTCAGCTTGCTCAGAGTCAGGAGGAGACACTAAATGAGAAACCCAGTTGTCATTGTCCCAAAGAAAAAAAGTACAACCTTAATTGTTTCCTAACCTGATTAGTTCTAGACTTCATCCTTCTTCCGTCCCTTGTCAGCACAAGAATTTGGCTTTTATATGCTCTGGATTTCCAAGCAGTCAGTTGCTCCACCAGCACACCCCTTTGGAAGCACACTGCAAAAGCTGCTCTGGCCCCACCACTCCAGATCCCCTTGAATTCCAGTCACCTGCAGAAACAACAGATATAAAATAAAATCCTTTCAACAGAGGGAGCAGCCCTTGAACTTACAAGCACGACAAGTTACTTACTGTGTTCCACAGTGCATCAGGAGTTGAGCATAACTTACAAGCAGTTGTAGGTTTAGCACGGGGGCTGTGTCCAAGGAGTAGTCCTAGGGTGCAGTTCAGATCTTGAATCCTGTCCTCACCTTGATGCTTTTTTCTGCCTGGGATGATTTTTCTTTACGAAGTGGGCCAGATGATAAATAAGTCAGTTTTCTTTAGTGCTACAGAGATGAAATAATTCATGGGTTGGCCAAAAATAGCACCTTTCTCTCTGAGACATGTGAGTAACAGAGGATGTTTTGTTTCAGGAATCCGTAAAACTTCATTTGGCCCAGCTGGCTGTTAGACCTTCCAAACCTTTACCACTTCCATCACTTCCATTTCTTCCCACGTGGTCTGGTCCACTTCAGGTATACGGGGCAGGAGAGTAAAATTTTTCTCAAAAATTTGTGATAGTTCAAACAATTTTTAACAGTGCAACTCTCCCAACGTGTGTGATGACTTACCAGATTTACAGCAATCTCACAGTAAACCCCCCCCCAGATCAACCAAAACCCCAAATACACCACAGTGGGGAGGTAGGGGGGGTGAAAAAAAGACCCCCTTTGCTCTGAGGCTGAGGTAAGGTGGCCGTACGGAATCTGGTTGTGGAGCCTGGACTATGCGAGAACTACCTCAGTTTCAGTATTTCCTTTACTACTAATAAATGGGATGACAAGATGTGATGGTCCAAACAAGCATTTAAAAGAAAGTTATAGTGAAGAGGGTGCTCATCATACTCATGATTTTGAATAGTTTATTAAATGAAAGGTGAAGCATCAGTTTTAAATTGTACAAAAGGAAAAAAAAAAACCTCATATTGTAAATGTACAATTTACAGAATTACTAGCAAAACCAATCAAGGAGACACTCATAATACAAAAAACCTATCGACTGCAAACTGAACTGGAAACCCATGTCAGGTACCGTGATAATAAATGTTTGTTATACAGTATTCTACAATGTTAAATTAGGAATCAGTTTTCCACACAGAGGACTGTGAAGCACAAGGTTCGTTCGTCTGAGACTATGACTCAAACCAGGCAGCATTTATGATGCTACTATGCTCACAGAATCGTTGTGATGACAATTTAATGCAGCCATTCCTGCCTCCCCCATTACAGAAGAGGAAGGCAGGTAATGTTATTTTATAAAGTTCCAGATACTTCTTGGGTTTTATACGTTACCCAGCCGACATCCGAGGAATGGCTGAATTACCTAGTCAAACATTTTTGGCAACCATGTCTGAGAACTGCACATGTTGTAAGAAACAAACCTCAGCTGAGTGAAATGCTGGTTTGTTTTTAAAATTAGGTTCATTTCCCTCCCAGCAAGTAAGCACTGGGCACTAATGTTGTTTTGTTTTTCAGTAAGCTTGTAACAGAAAAAAAAACTCCATGATTATTTTGCAGTTGCTAAAAAAAAGCACCTCTAAAACTGCTGTGCTCCAAGTGTGTCAGTCTGCTTTGTATCTCAAAAGCTAACATCAGAATGCAGAAAGGAAGATTAACATTTTGGGGCTGGTTCTTGGAGATCCAAGAGTGAGTGCAAGTTGTGGATGGCCAGCACCTCTGATATCAGGCCAGTTTTAACTAAGTAGCGGCTACTAGGCAGAGTCATAAAATCGAAGCATAATGAAATTCCAAATTATTGAAGACATTGAAAAATCTCTTATTACAATGAATTAGCTGAGAATGTTTTGGGTTTTTGGGGTTTTTTTGGACATTTTTAACTTTTTTGAAAAATCTTTTTTTTTTTTTTCCCAAAGAATTACTCTTAATATGCACAGTTAACACTGAAAATGTAGCTGTACTCCATTGTAAGCTTAAGAACTTCACCATCTAAGCACAAATTTCTATGCAGCACATACAGTACTTCTAACTGGCAAAATTAATTTACAAAAATAGCGCAAAAGGGTATTTATGGCATGGAAAGTAGACTTTTCTTATGGTACAGTTAAAATTGCTTTTAGTATGCTAAAGTGATTCCTTTCCCCCACCCTTGAACTATTTTTTTTAATAGGAAAGTTGCTGTTTATGTACCTTGGGCTGGCAGGGCTTGAAGTAGGTAGTAAAAACAGCAAAGTGATTACTTGAGAACCATTTGTGTGTTTTACTGAGAATACTTTATTTGCTGGTATAAGTTGCTAAAAATGCACAGAGCAAGTACCAATAGAAAATTTACTGTTTTTGTGTCCCCATGTGCTATATAAAATGAATGTTACACAGCATCTGTTGGAAAAGTGGCTTCTTGGACATCTCTTACTTTATGTCCCATTATAAATAAAAATAAATCTTCTCAAGAGTATAAAATCTGGGTTTATCATATCAGAATCTGAAATTTTTTGGCAGAGATGCACATCATTAGAATTCTAACCTCTTCTATGAGAGTGTTCTTCTCAATGCCTAGGAGAGGATATACGCGTACCATAATGTTAATCAAATCCAGTGTGTTCAAAAACACTTTTCTGTAGCCAGAATGACCTGCTTATAGCATCATTGCTAGTCAATGGCTGATAGGCATAGGTTTAATAAAAATGGCTAGCTTTTAAAACATAAAAAGGCAATGTTAAAACTGTTTTAAATTGTACAGCAGAAAAATAAAGTTAAAAAGTTCTGTTTTCACTCAATGTTGTTTTCAGAAAACGTATGTAGAACAGTGTTTATTTCGACAGCTGTCTTAACAATTTAAAACTTCCTCCTCATCCAGAAAAAAAAAATATCTGTATTAGGACAGTCAAGAACAGGGATACAAATGATTTTTTAGGTCAGCCCTTCTGAGGTGATGGGATTGGCCAACATTCCTTTGTCATTAAGAAGTTCCTCTTCTTTCTGTCACTACAAAAAGGGACTGACCTCAATCATTTGGTTAAAAATCAAACCGTATCACATCAAAAATGTGGTTTTCATACAAGCTATCACAGTATATAGGCCTCTAGCTCTAAACAATAGAGTTCCAAATTTGTAAAATGTCTTCACCAGACTTCAGAACATAGGCATTCCAAATCCCTGGAAAAACGATTTAAAAGACAGTGATTAATTATGGGTAACGATGATAAAGAGGAACCTCAGATAAACAGCAAAGAATACGAGTGAAGTCTTACTGAATCGTCCTCAATGATAGCTGCGGAGTCAAAGAAGTCTGGCCTCAGCTCAGCCCGTTCTCGCCGGTTTCTTGACGGTGGCTAGAAAGAGGAGTCGCCGTTTTAGAACATCACCTCAGTGACCTGGGTGGAGAGGATTCGCGTGGCTCTACCGCTAACGGGCACTAACTCCCCTCTCCCTTACAGAGCTGCTGTGCCTGGGGTGCTGTGAAAGCTCTGATAGAAACGGAGGCCCTGACATAGGAGAGTACTGTGTAAATTCGTGTTTGTTTAAGGAATGGGGTAAAAGCTGATGGATTTGGAAGAAATTTTAAGTCTGTGCTCTTAGCTAACCACTTGCTTAAGGCTCTTGCTGATTTAAGGATGTTCTTGTATTAAGACTGTAGGGCAGGCTGGATAAAAACTGTCTTTTAACTGTCTTCATGCTTTTAGGTTTATGGTAAAACTTCAGCTCTGACATGGTCAAAAAATGGGTTTAGAAAATATTATACTTAAGATTCCATAATATTTCTGAGAATTCAACCCTCTGTGTTGCCCTCCTCTAGGAATGTAAGAATAAACGTGAGCTTCGCTGGCTTGATCAGTTCCTTCGTTTCCTTGCCTTGGATTGCCAGTAAAAGAAAACATTTTACTTACTTGATGATCGTTTGAATGCTAGTAATAACCTCAGTATTCAGCAGCAGCAACTGAACCATTGCCTAAACTTTCTTTCCAAGACATTTTGGCCCAGTCCTAAAGTAACCTCTGCCTTATTGTTTGGATACGACAGGAGAAATCGGAGAGCTTGGAGAGGGTGACATGTATAATGCAAACTGCTCCTTTTCCCTGTTTTACACGGATAGTTTTCATTCAGAAGGGAGTGGCAGGTGAGGTTATCACCTCTACAAAGGAAATCGCCTGTCCTCAGTATGTCACCGTGAAAGGACCCAAGGTTGCCATCTGGTGATGGGACCTGGCTGGGAGCAATTCCAGCATCCCTTCACGCCTGCCCACTGCTGCCTGCCTCCCCTCTTCTGTGCCAGCACAACTCCGCGTGCTGCTGTCAGCTCACCAGCCCTGGATTACGGATCCCCTCTGCACCCCACCTCCCAGAACTCAAACCAGCCAGGAATGGAGAAACAGCACAACTGGACCAGTCTGACTGCAGTGTGGCTGCATAAAGAGCCACGTCAGCAAAGAGTGAGTGACAACGGCACAGGGAAACCCCAGCACCTGGAACACCCTTAGGGGATGCTGCTTCCAGACACTGCAGAATGGCAGCCAGCAACCTGAACCAAACGTTGTTGCTGGAGTCTAGAGTCCATTAGTCCTTCCTGAGGCAGCTCATGTGATAATGGGATGGGGTGAGCTGGTCTCCCCTCTGCCCCCCCAGCACTCCTCCTGCCCGTGGCTGCCTGCATGGTGCCAGATCAGCCACTTCTTGAGCGCCGCACAACACACCTGGGAATGCTAAAAATCATCACCCACTTCTCAGAGGCTGCCAGGTCCCAGGTGCATGATGGTGCTCCTGGCACGTTGTACTGCCTGAGCCCAGAACGTTAGAGAGGAAGAGTGCTCAGCAACAGTCCTCGTGTTTCTGTGAAAATCAATTGGGCCTGAGCCTGCAGCTGTGGCTTCCAGGGAGCATTTGGATCATCTCCACTCTTTAATGTTCAGACAACAGGAAATCAGGCTCAAAGTTATGGCAATTTTTGGTTTTGAGCTTCCAAAATTCCTTTTAAATTATCTTTCATCTATTTTAAACTTGCTATTAGTAAGATTTACTGACCAGATCAATGACCATTGTGTCCTCAAATTCTTCATTCATATCCTCTAGCTGGCCTCGTGAGGACATCATTACATCTTCAAAGATGGGCTCAGCGTCATCTTCCATTAGACCTCGTCTGATTAAATAAAGAGCAAGGAAATGTCATTCCCAAGCATTTAAATTTCCCAACCACAATCTTTGTCATTAAAAAGAATGTACAAATCCTATCCCTTAATGCCTTCACATAAAACATTATGCTGAGAATAAGGCCAGCGTGCTTTCTGCAATATTAACTGGAAGAAAATCTTACATAAAACCAAATGTAGCACTTGCAGAGGCTAAAGCAGGAAATCCCATGTAATATCATTATCAATAGTAATTAAATTTGTGCCTTACAAGCACAGGGCAATAACCTCCCTGTGTCTGCTTGCCCTGTTACAAAAAGGAGTTACACTGTTTGCCAGGATCATTGCTAAATCCCTGGGAATCCAGCAGTGAATCCAATTCCAGTTGCTAACACTGTAAGGACTTGGTTTTGCTAAAGACTCTGCCCCTCCCTCCTGAAAAGGACTTGTGCTGAAGGACGCGGTTAGATTGGCAGCAGAGCACATCAGAACGCTTTAGCCCCCACCCACGCGCGTTCCCTGCGTTAGCTGCCCAGCGGGACGCCCTGGCAGCAGATGACGTGGATAAAAGAAGCTTGAACAGGTTCACAGGAAGAGTGGACAGCAACATGGAAGGGTTCATTGGGGTAGATTTAACAGACAAATCACAGAAACCCCCTGAAGTGGAACAGGTGAAGGCTGAGAGAGTAATGGGGAGTTGCGCCGTGTCGGTCTGCCCTGCTCGCTGGGCGCCCGCTTACGGCCAGGGTCAGAGGCAGAACACTGGGCTAGAGGGCCCCGCGGCTGGTTACAATGCACGGATGTTGTGAGTGTTGCTCTGCCTTTAACAGGAGTTAAAATGTCGCCGAAATTACTGGCAACAACCCAGAAAAGGTAACATTTAAACTGTGGGATTGTGATCTGAAATGGTTCTGATGGGGAGCGGAGGCTGCTCTGACACTTACACTGCATGCCGTACGCCAGTTCTCCCTTTCATGTAGTTCATTCCTGTCCTGTCCTTTCGATTTAAATCTTCTAGCTTCTGTTGGCCCAACCAAGATATCTGCATCTGGGGACTAACAAACATAAAGTAGCATTATGACCGAGAACATGAAGCATTCTGAGCTGGCTATTTCCAGCCAGTATCTGTCTCCTCAAATTTTGTGTCTGGCCGTGCTTTAGATTCAGATATCTAAATCACATCCATCATGGTACATGGCTTCTGGATTCCCTTCCACAACTTCTCTCCTCTCACTGTAGGCGCACAAAAAAAAAAAAAAAATCCATTAATGATTGTAATACAAGCAGCTAGATAAAATACTCACGTTGCTCATTCCTTAGTGCGGCATGCACCTGAAGTGGGAGCGCTTCTCAAATTCATTTTATCAAATCCTACTTCACTGTCTCAGATCAGGCAAAATATGAGCAAGAATAGATCCAAATGAATAACTAACACATTTTAAAACAAAAGTGTCACACACAGTGAAAACCAAATTGCTTTTAAATATATCCGCAGATCAACTGAAGCATCCAGTAACTGATCCACACACAAACAGCTGGACGGCTGCACGTTCAGTACCACCTCACTCCAGTAGTAGACAGCAATGCGCTTGGTATGAGCTGAGTATTGCAGCACAACGGAACAGGGGTAAACTCAGTGCAGATCTCCAAGAGCAACACCAGTTTCCATTTTATTGCGCCGTCTTGTACACTAGTAAGATTGACACAATAGCCTGGGATAACCCACGTGAAAACAACCTGGAACAAAATATTCTTCTGGACACGATTAACCCCATTTGTTCAGCAACTGACTGCTCTGTATTTTATCTTTTCTCTCTCCTAAGCTGACATGTGGAAGCGCGTGGGGCAGCTAACGCGAGGCTGAAAGGAAAGGATTCTCTGCTGTCGGTTCCGGCTGTGAGCTGGTATGTGGAACCCAGCTCTGGCAGTCAGAGAGAGGAGAGCGATGCTCTGCCTGCGCCCAGCAGTGCTCTGCACACAGTGCTCATCCGAGACAGGAGAAACAGAGGCGCAGGGTGAGAGCCTGGCTCAGCTCACCCCAGGCAAGGGGAAGGTTCTCCCACGGCTTGAGGCAGCACCTGCCCATGGGGCTCAGGAGTGAACCGTGACTGCGAGCTGCCCCACCTGCCGTCGCTAATGAAATGATCACAGAGACTGAGCTTGGGGACAGGTGAGACCAGAGAGCGTCAGGAACAACGTCCTGCTTCAGCAATTCTCTTTGTTTTGTTCCTACTGCAGAGGAGAAAGACTTTAAGAAGAAATCGAGAGCCATGACATCTTCCTGATAATCCAGAAGTGATGGCAACATGTGGGGAGGCAGAAATGGGGAGGCAAACCCCGACCTCAGACAAGCACGTGAGAGACGTGAACCCAGACCTCACATCCTGTGGGATTCAGACGAAGGGAGACTCCAGGACTGCCGTGAGCAGGGCTTTTCCTCAGCTGAGCTCGTTCTGGCCAGCTGGGACTGCCTGCCAGTCTGAGCCGTGCAGGTGAGGAAAGCCGTGCCTGGGCGGGCCTGGCACTCACGCTGTACACACCAGCCCACCTCCCCTCCAGACAGCGCCGGTGGGGAATGCTCCGGCCCAGGCTCGGCCTTCGCGCAGGACCACGCGCACCTCTGCTGGCAGCGTGACGTGGCCCCGCCAACCTGCGCCCTGTCCCACACCGCCTGACGGTGATGGGTAACGTGGGGAAGAACGCTGGCTGCACTCGTTCATGGAAATGCCATGTACTGTGCGCTCCAGAAGTTAACAGCTGTTTGTACCTCCCGAGCTGTGAGGGTCTCCTGTGGGGGCACCGATTAACGGATCGTATCCAGGTTTAGCCTGTCGCGCTGCTGATGCCCGTGCACACCGCACACACAAGCGAAGGAGGACAGCTTATGCTTTCAAATGAGTGCGTTGCTTCACAAGAAGAAGAGAACCGATGGTCACAAACCAGCAACCTTTAAAATAGCTTCTGTGTACAACGTGGTGGTGCACAGACACCCTTGTCCTCTGAGCCTGGAGAAGGTTTCACCATCCCAGGCAGAATGACCATTATTCGTTATTTCTATTGAGAAAATACTACAATTAAAGAATGCAGGATGAAGCAGTAAAGTTTAGGATTGAGCAGGGTGAGTGCACATTCAGGAAGAACTGGGAAGCTGGGGAATGTGTATCAAGAAAGAACACGATGGACAAAAGCTGGAGGAAAACCAAGAGGCACAACCTGGCTGTTTTATAGTGTACTGCAGTGGCAGAAACCTGATTCATCTGGCCAGCATAATACGACTTTTTTATACAGATAAATCAGACTAGTAAATTCGGCTATAAAAATTACAAAAGTAGTCTCCAAAACAGGTATTGTTATTCTGTATCTTCAAATTAATAGAAATAGCACATAATAGCATTATCTGAAGACTATTCTTAAATAAACTACTGACAGATAATAACCAAGGGGAGTTAAGTGACAAAAAGTATATATAATTTAGGGCAAAATAGGACTGCCTGCAGGCAGCTCCCCCAGAAACGGGAATTACCAGCTCAGCAGCCAGAATTGGACTGAAGAGTTAATTTACAAGAGATCAGTTAGGATGTCTGGAGAAACTTAACTGTTCTATGTCACGGGGCAGAGGGAAAGAAGTGAGAACATTTAACAGGTCTTCAGAGAAACAGTTCAACCCAGCCTGCGGCCACGAACACTAGGAAGATTTAACCATCATCACGTGGTTATGCTATGAGACAATTTTAACACAAGGAATTTCTACCCCGATTTCATTACAACGTATTTTTCCTGAGAACTGAAAATAATCAAAGCATTGCTGATCTCCAGCCAAGACATTTCCAGTTGGTTTTGCAAATAAACGCTGCTTTTATGGAGCCACAGACTATCTGTGTAAATAATAGGCAACTCATTGGCCTGGCTCACTGTATTTGAAACCAAAATTCCAACACTTACTTGTGTAAAAAATCTTGTTCAGATCCCTGCTCCGACTCATGCTCCTGGATCTGCTCTCCCATCTGCCTAGTGTTCTCTCGCAAGACAGTTGAGGTGAGCTGTGGTGCCTGCAGCGTCCCTGGAGTATGTATGTTTTCACTCCTGTTCAGCCATGAGCCTTCTAGACTCTCATCTAGAAAAAGAACATTCAACATTACTGACACAGTTCTGATCATCTGCAGTGCGGTATTATTGCCTTCCAGATTCGTTCAGCCAGCTCCCTGACCCTTCTGTCAGTAACTACAGCCTTCCAGCCACTGACACACTTCCACACAGGTAATTTTAGCTGCAGCACCATCTCCAAATTGGATTTTCAACAGTTTAGTGTCTTTTAAAATAAGTGTGCCTTTAAGACATCAACTGGATAAATACTCAAAATGATAAAATTTTCAGCTCTGATTTTATTTTGTGTTCTTTTACGGCAGGATTACTACCAGCTATTCCCAGCAATAACAACAGTTTTAAGTAGAAATATTTAACAAACACACCCCCCCTCCCCGACCTTGGAAATGAATACTGTATTGCAGCACTACCTAAATTGTCGTGTTTTACACAGATAGAGCAAAGAGAATTTCCAGTTACTGACTTTACAATTTAAATCATCTCATATTCATACAGCAACCAAGATACAGTGAAACCCTAAGATGAAGGTGGAGGATGAAACCCCAAATCTGGTCAGCACAGATCTTTAGAAACTTCAGTAACCGGTCTAAGTGGGACACTCATGGTGAAGGGAGCAGAGCAGAGAGGCAGCAGGACAGGGCACCTGAGGAGAATGTGACAGAGCAGACAAGTGCGTAGACACGTAGGAAAAAAAAAAGTTACTTGCTGAAGCAAGTGAAAGACAGAGGAGATGACAAGAGAGAAGACAAGATCACACGTCTGCTAACAGGAAGAAAAGCGCGGTGAGAAAGTCGATGGGGATCTCAATGGATCTTTTCATTTTTCCTATGCCTTCGATTACCCTTCAGGTTGTCTAAAAAGTTGCCTATTTGTTCTTGAATTTACCTTTGAACCTTTTATAATGTTAGAGATTTTTTTAAAAATCCAATTTATGTTTGCTTTGCTTAAGGCATTATGAAGAAATGTCACAGAGCAGATTTTCAGTAGCAACAGGAAACACTCTCCAACACGGACAGTCTGCTGCACCCGACACACGCTGGATTTAGGTGAGAAGGGAACCACAGAGGACTAGTTATGGTTCTTTGATGCAACGATCATTTTTGCAGTGATCCTGCCCTTGTCTTAGTTCCACTAGAGTGGAAATTAAAGAAAAAAAAAAAATCTTAGCAGGATTTAGAGAAGTCCGCATTTGTAACTGCACCGCCAGATTAAGATGAAAGCCAGGACCTTTGGGAGAGTTATAGAAATATGTAAAGGTAAGAAACCAGCAAAGACCTGTGCACACACCACTGTACAGACCATCGCAGGCAAACAGCTGTTTGTTACGGCTGCTCCTCCGCAGCTCACGTTATACAGACAAGCGAACAGTAAGTCCTTATTTCTGAGGATTAAATCTCTGATCACTTGATGAGCTCATTACTGATACATACAAAATAAGACAGAAATATCTGTCTTCCTGCGAAAGATACAGACACCTGGCTCCAGGTTTTCTTGGTTTTCCTTTTTCCAAGATTCAGAAGAAAGTATACTTGGGGCATAATGCTATCAGTAATGCCTACTGCACATCAAGGAGCATCCAAAAATTAAGTATGTGGTGTCCTTCTGACTGGTTATGTTATTGTCGGGGTTTTTTGATATGTGGTATCAGATGTCCTGTATCAACACATGTTTAAACAAGGACTTTAGGTGCTTACATTACAAGTGACATTAGAGCAATCTGCCCGAGGTGAGAGAAATCCTGGGTGTCTCCTGATGACAGGGATGTTTGTGGAAAATTCAGGACCACAGCTGTTACAAAGAGAGGGGACATTCAAATGTGAAGTGTTGCAGGTAAATTCTCCCTTCTACTGATCATTGGAAGAGGAGGACATGAAAAAGAATGAGGCAAACAATGTGATAAATCCTCTTGTAAGACTGAGACTTGCCTTATGGGGAAGCAAAGACATTACCACACTTCCCAGGAGGAAAAAAAAAAAAAAAAAGGATATTGGTAGAGTAGAATAAAATAGAATGAAAAGAGTAACAAGAAGGAAGAAAAAAACCTCATCAGTCCAATTCCGTGAAAAATATGGCATCCTGAAGGAAGCAAAACAGTGTCTGAAGAAAGGAAGCAGTACTTTACCTATCTAAACTCTAGGCTGGCTGTAAGAAACTGAAGGGCTTGGTGCACGTACTGCTCAACATGAGCTGTACTGGAGAATGGACCCCATTGCAGAAGTGTGTATGGACAAATCTTTTAAGAATGTTTTGTTAAACTGCTCTATACTCAGGCAAATTGGCATTACATTCCTCACTGAGGAGTTAGTTTTGTAGATACTGGCCTTGGAAAAATCCCTGAAGTTTAAAGATCCCACTTACACCTGCTCTGCAGTGACAGTGAGTTCACAGCCGTACACACTGCATCACACAGATGAACCAGGAACAGGAGCAGGCTTGGAAGAAGTAGGCTATCGTAGCCCAATTCCTGATAAACACACCCAACATCACAAAAAGAGCAAATGCAGACACTGGATATCAATACCATTTTAAACAACACAAGGTGTCTTCTTCGTGTTCTCTGCAATACAGATCTATAACAGAGTTTCTGCCTTGGGTTTGCTCTTCCACCCTCTTAATTAACAACTGCTCCAACTGAAGCACAGGCAGAAAACCAGGAGCCCGTGACCGAGAAAGGTGTAGAGCAGATAACTCCATAAACTCCTCCTGTGTCCAGCTTCAAGAACAGCTTTTAATAGTTGTAAATCTGCAAATCTCAGTGCAGACAAACAAGAACAGGGACTTGCGATGGGATCTCCCACACAGAAGTGTTCAAGCTCGACAGGATTTTGCAGAACAGATGTCTTGTTTTTACTACATACAGAACACAGCGTGTATTTCAGCATTAATTGATAAACCACAAGGGCTTCTAAGAAGGAAGGCTGGGATATGTGTACAAAAAATGCCTCTACCAGGCAACCTAGAGCCATACAAACCTTCTACTCTCTTTTTGTGGAGCGGTGGTCGTCCTTTCTTATTCCTCACTGAAGAGGCTTTGCTGCTGCTGCTTCCACTGTTCACAGACATCCTGTCATCTTCGCCACCCGTAACCAGCGAGTTTCTGTAGGAGATGAGCGGAAGCCACACATCTTCTCTTCTTTCCATCATCTGCTCTGTCAGGAACTTCTCTAAGTAGGAGTGACTGGAAATAGAAGACAATGAGTGCGGAGGTGCAGCACAGTGTTTCCTTTTTAATTAATCCGCAAGCCCTCTTCACACTGTTGAGAGCTCAACACAAATCCCCCGCGGTGTTTCCTGGTTTTAATTTGATGGCCTATGCTGACAGAGCAGTGCCTCGCTGACCGGACAAGCGCACACCTCATTCCCAGGCTACTCCCAGACAGACAATAAAAACCGCTCTCTCCCCAGTGTCTTCCTCCCACGTCTACCTGTGATCACTCACAGCACGCTCTGCGTGAATTCCTTCCCTATTCTGCATCGCGAGGAATCCCTTCTATATATTGCTGCTGTGTCAACAGACACTGAATTCTAACCACTGTTGTGAGGATGGAGGATATCCTCCTGCATCTTGGAACAAGGAAAATGGTGTCCTCAAATGCAAGCAGTTATTTAAAAAAAAAAAAAAAAAAAGGAAGATCTGTGCCACCACCATGGAGTAGTCAAAACGCACACTTGTGAAGTTACGGGAGGAACCAACCAACCTCCCTCCTGTGTCTGGACTGGAGGGCAGCTGAATGGTTTGCTTTTTCCCCTGATTATTTTATTTTGGTATTAGAAGTAGTCCTTAAAATGAATATGCAAATCCACATAAAAGTGATTCTAATGAATTTCAAGCTGCAGAATCAAGCATTCAGAATTTAGACAAGAGACCTGAGGATTCTTCAACATCACCTCTACCCTTCCTGCAAACACACGAGGGTGCACCCTGCCATCAGCATTTCATGTAACGCCGCACTGCCAGGCTGTCATCAGGGGGAGTCAAACCCACAGATTCTGCACGGAAAGGAACTCTCCATCTCCCTTTTCCCCGGTTAGCTCACGCCAGGCTCAGGCTTCTTACCCAGCCTGGGATCAGAATGGGACACGAGCCACGCTGTAGAGCTGGGTCACAACCCACACATCCACTCTGTCATGGGGTTTTGGTTTGGTTCCCTGATGGGGTGACTTTGCTCAAGAAACAGCAGTTTTTCTGTCTCCTGTTTTATATATTGCGGCTGCTTCTTCCTTCCCCTTTCCGTGTGTGCACTAACACCCAAACCTGTGCTGAATGGGAAACCCTTGGTTTATTCTCTCTTTTCTCCAGTACCAAGCAGTACAACACCCCAGTGCTTCATGACTTTAGAGGATTCATCTGCAGAATAGTAAGAACTTCTCCTGCATCCAATTTATATTCATAAAACCAGAGTGCACAGGTTTTATGCCCAAACTGTGAAGAAGGAAAAACGACACCCCTTGGGGATTCTTTACTGATGAGATGCTCAACTTCAGCCGCCTTTTGCTCCACGTTTGAGAGGAGCTTCAGACTGGCAGCTGCTGCCAGCTTCAACGAGGATGGAACTCTGAATTTCTAGAAGTCAGAACACCACGCTGGGACTCCATCTCATCTGACTCTAGACACCCAACAGTCAGTTGTCCTGACTAACAGTCTCTATTTGAAAGAAATAAATGGAAATAAATGCCTCCACAGGGCAGTTTCCTCTGTACTGCATTAGATAATTCCTCAGGATTTCCCTGCCTGCATCTGCCTCGAGTGTTTGTAACCGTGCTAGTATGAATTTTTTTCTGCTAAGTGTAAGAGCCTGACACCTTATATTAAATCCACAGATTTGAATAAATCCATAAACGGCTATCACTGATTCCGGAGGTTACTCATCAAACAAGAAGCTGAATAAACAAATAGGACAGGAAAATGAAATTAAAACAATGTTGCTGCCCCAAACTGGAAACACCTCACTTTTCTCCTTCCAACTGAAAAAGCCAGCTGCAAAGCAGGAGGGAAGCAGGAGCCCTGCGAAAGAGCAGCGGCTGCTGAGCTGTAACAGCACTGGTATTTTGCACCAAGGGCAGAGGACACATGCAGACACATCAAGCAGAAAATTCTTTTTTTGTTGGGTTGGGAAGCCAAGCTGGAGGATCTCTGGGAGATGGGCAGCTCTCCACTCATGGGACTTTCAGGGTTATTCTAGAGCACAGGAGCCCACTGCTGAGCTCAGGGACAGCCACTGGGCAGGAGGAGGTGACGCCAGGAGGGAGGCGGATGATCTGCGCTCAGGAGTTCTCCAGCAGATGGGGGTCACGCACCTCCTGCTGTAGGCAGCCCCCCTGGGACTGGGGGAGTCGTGCTACAGAGGTGGGAAATCAAGCTTCCGGAGCAGAGGCCAGGGTGTAAGGTCAGCCCATGGCCCGGGGGCGCAGACAGGACAGATCTCTGCAGGGAAGGAACACAGGGATCTCCAACAGAAGTCTTTACACATCAGCGAGTTACCATGGCTCTTTCCACAGGCACCGCAGCCCATGGAATCCAGGGCACCTCTGAACTTGTCTTAGCAGTCATTTAGCACAGATCAGATAAATCATGCCCTAAAGGGCCTATTTCTTTTTGCTGATCTTAGAATTCGGCTAAAGTGGAAAGTCCATGTGACTGCAATAAAGACAGCTAAAACAGGAGAGATGGATTCCATGCAGCGATCTTTGCAGTCCTGGTTGTGTGTGTGGGCACCAACGAGCGGGGAAGGAGAACCTTTAAGAAAAGATTTTAAATGGCAACACAGAAGGGTTAAGAACGCGATCTCCTGAAGTACTGAATTTCAGGGAAAGGATCAGGTCAAATTCAGCTGACATGTACACTGTGCAGAATAATGTAACTTTAACTGTTAGACATGGGAGAAACGTGTGGAAGGGATGACGACTATACAGGAAGGATAGCTTCACTAAATTAAACAGCCATTGGGCTAATGACACTTAAACTAACAGATGCAGGAAAATCTACAGTTCGGGTAGGAAGATAGGAATAAAATCCTACTATCCTTAAGTCCTGTCCTGAAGAATAGGACAGAAGCTGACAAGATTCACAGATATAACAGGGAAGATCTGTTCCAAAAACTGAGTGCCAAGACAGCCCATCTGGATCTCCCCATCTCTACAGGACAGATGGGGAGGCACTCTTTATCAGGGGGGGTAGTGATAGGACAAGGGGTAATGGGTATAAGCTAAAAGAGGGTAAATTTAGACTAGACATTAGGAAGAAATTTTTCACTGTGAGGGTGGTGAGGCAGTGGCCCAGGTTGCCCAGGGAAGCTGTGGATGCCCCATCCCTGGAGGGGTTCAAGGCCAGGCTGGATGAGGCTTTGAGCAACCTGGGCTGGTGGGAGGTGTCCCTGCCCATGGCAGGGGTGGAACTGGATGAGCTTTAAGGTCCTTTCCAACCCAAACCATTCTGTGATTCTACGATTCTATGATCATCCCATTCTCAAGCTTGTTTAACTACTTCTGCTGTATTTGCTGAATTGACAAATTATCGACACAATTAAAAAAGTGAATTGGTTCAAGTGTGTATACATGAAAAATTATACAAAATGAACCAAGATGCATTTCTTGCAACACAGATAAAGCTATACTGTTCATATTTGTTAACCTTAATAGAAAAGCCCCTTAAAACAAATGTCTTCACAGAAAAACTACAGGGAAGTTTAACAGAAAGAGTCAGTGGAGGTAGTTACAGTAGATGCATATGACTTACACTCCCTGTGGTCAGAAAATGGACTGGAAAGATACCTATAACGATAAATCAGAAGATTTGGCAACAGCATTTTTTAACTGCTCAAAGTTATTCAAAGAATTCAGCTCCACACTGAGCACAGTGCTTGGCTGCTTGTTGACTGGAGTCCTCTTCCTTTTCCCCTTACGACCACTGTGCTGTGGCCAAATCCTGAATATTTGCTACGTAACTGATTAGAAATGTGGAGGGTTATCTCGGCAGTGATGCTGACAGCATGTCTTTACTACGAACTTGCCCTTAATAATGCAGTGCTCTCTTTGCCAATTCTGTTGACATCCACAGCCTCTCTTGCTTGTAAAACATTATTTCTTGCTCTTTATTCAGTTCCTATCAACAATACCTCTGATTTGTTTCACTCCCATTGTTTCACCTGCAGTAGTTACCCACCTATCAAATTCAGGTGCTCGGTTCAGCCTGCCAGCTCTCTGCCAGCCTGTCCTAACCAACAAGAGTGTCTTCGCCCAGCCTCTCTCTCTATCCCATTGTGCCAGTAACAGAAGCCTTGAGAAACCTTTATTTCCCAGTTTAACTCACTATATTAAAATAAACAACGAAGCCATGTTTACATTTTACGTAAATACCCAACAGAAACAGATGGCACTGCCGTGTTCACAGGCCTGTGAATTTCCTGCACTGCTAACATTTCATTTATTTTTCCTTCCACTGTGTAAAAAAGACTGGTTTTTATTTTCAGTGCCCCGTGGGAAACTTTAAGGAACATTGTTTTGTGAGGTCTCAAACTCACCTCATCAGTAGATCTGATTCTCCTTTTCTCCTTTATTTTTCTTACTTTAAAATATAAACTGATGAATAACTATGTATGCGAAGTGTCTCACTACGGCCCCTGTTTTGTGGAAACCTCAAAGCAGAGAGCTTGAACACACACTACAGTGCTTAACAGAGCCCAGCAGAACCCACCGAGAAAACAGAGCAGAACTTACACAGTCTTTTTGTCCTGTCGCAAGAGTTTAGATGAAAATTCACTAAGCACTTCAAGGAAAGCAAGGTTCGGAGGTGGATAGTCTTGTCCTTTTTGATTCTGATATTTGAAGGCAAACTCTATGCCATCTCTACAGTAAAGAAATATTAAAATTTTCACACATTTGTAACAAAATAAAAAACATGTTGCCCTAAATCTGAACTGTGATGAAATTCTTTATATTTTTATATCCCATCATAACTTTTTTTTTTTTTCATTACTGGACAACAGTTGCCTTCGGACAAAGGGGAACTAAATGTTCCCTCTTGATCTGTGAGGATTCCATCTCAAAGACAACAGATTGCCAGTAGCATGGTCAGAAGGAACTTACCACAACCTAAGAAACTCGGCAAGTGCCGAAAGCCGCTGCCTTAGCAGGAGCAGCCAACTGGCTCTTCCTTGTTTCTGCACGAAGCAGAAGCTTGCAGTAAGAATAATACGTAAGATAGAACAGGACAGAACTTTGCATCAAGGGTCACAGGAAATAATTACTTACCAGTACATCGATACATCTGCCTTATCTCTGCTTTATCATTTGAGACTAAAGAAAACAATTTACCTTCACATTATCCAATAAGGGCGCATGCATGTCTTGACCTCTCTTTTATTTGTCACAGGAAAGTGTCAGGCAGCATTTTGATCACGCTTTGCTCATCTTAGTCTTAATGACTTAGGCTCTGAGATAGCAAACTTTAATATTTTAATCTTCTTATGGCATGGGAAAGTCCTAATTTAAATTTAGCAGCACCTTCCTACACTTTCTTACACAGTGGTCGCATAAAAAGCTTCAATCCACTTAAAAAAAAAAGACATTCAAAGTATTTTTGGGCTATCTTTTTATAAAAGCCCTTGGTGCCTCCAGAATCCACAGAGGTGTGGTGCAAAGAACTATCTCCAGTTGTTAGATACAATCCACACAAACGTGTAATACCAGTGGCTTCACCTGAGATGGATAAACACGGCCATTCCAATAAAACCCAACAAATACTCAGGCAGCAGCTAGTTTTTCCTCCTTTCTTACATACACGCATGCACACCCCCTACCATTTTTCTACATAAACTAGAAAAAAAAGTCACTATTCCAGGACCTGCTAAGATTATGTACCTTTCGAAAAGGCATGCTGAGCACAACTTTTAATCTGAAGTAATATAAAAATCTAGTTTATTTACCACCACTCACTTGTGTAGTGTGGCCACAGCCTCTCTGGTCTTGATCTGATCCAAGCCAAAAGTGAGGGCAAACCGCCGGGCCAGCTCCTTAATCCCACTGACATGGGCAGATGTCCTGTCCAGATTGGGACCTTGCTCCTGAACAAGCTCATTGAACAGCTAGAGAAGGAATTCCATCGTTAAAATCTGGGAGCTAGAAAACACTTTTCTTGAGAAAGGCTTTTGTTCTTAACCTGTTACAGCTACGAGTGGACCTTACAATGTTTTTTTTTCACAGAGATGTAAATGCTGGGTTCTAATCCAGTTCCCAGACTTTCTTCCATGTAACTGCTGTCTGCCAGTTGTCCCCCATCCTGTACTTGAGCAGACGGTAACTTTCACACTTACCTTCACTGAACCGCATCGATTTTTCTCACAGCTCATCGAGGTGGTTCTGCATTCTTACGCTGTCTTCTCAAACACCCACACTGAATAACATCACCCAACAGATCAGCGTCTTCTTTGAATTTAGGAAGCAAACTGGTATTTCACCGTGCAAGACTCAATGATGATCAGAAGAGCACCACTGGGTGAATGCCTTCGCAGCCTGCTTGGTAACGCCCCTCCAGTGCAATAACAAACCACTCAGCTGTTGTCCAACCAGTTCTACACCTTCCCCTGGTACTGCCACTGAGACCCCGTTTTCCTCAACATCGAGGGAGACAGTGTCAGTGACAATGTGGAATCAAGCTGCATCACATCTCCTGTTTCTCTGATATCCACAAGCCCCGTTACCGTAGAATTAACAAAAGCAGCTTAATTTGACATGATTTCTCCTTGACAAATTCATACTGGCTGTTACCTATCACTTAGGCACTTGCAAATAGCTTCTCCAATTATTTTTTTTTTCATGAAATTATATCAGGCTGACTGATCTACGGCACCTGGCTTCTTCCTCTCTCCAAATTTTGAGGACAGGAACTACTTCGATGCTCGCCGCTTCTTCTGGAAGTACAGCTGGTTTTCTTAAGTTTTCACAGGTACATCTCAGCTTTCAGATTGCTACAGGAAATAAATCCCTTACTACTCTGGAACGAAATTTGGGAGGCCCAGCTGATTTGAAAACATCCAATTACAGCAGTAATTTCTCTATCACATGGATACAGCTGGTGCTTCAAGGGCCTAAACTTCACTTAGTGAGCACACACTCATGCTGTTGGCAGAACAAGGATGGGTTCAATCATCAAGCCAATAATTTATGGTTGACATAAAGCAAATTTTTCAGGGGAAAAACACATGTTTAACAATATTGGAAGACTTAAACTAATTAGCTTGAAGTTTGAAAAAATCAATCAGTATTTAGATAAAATGTAAAGAAGATGCATTACTTCCAGGTAATTATAAGAAGAAAAAGTCATCCTAATTCTTCTTGTTCACTAGGTAAACAAACGCTATGAACCTGCCTGCACCAAACTGCCTTCCAGGCTCTTCTCTCCCTTTTTCCATTTTAATCTGACCAAAACTTTGCCAATGTGGGTTTACAGAGACAGAGATTACTGAGACAAATGAATAGTGACAGCCTGAACTGAGGAGCAAGATAATCTCTCAACAGAAGTGTAGTATTTTTGCTGCATCAGAGAAAATCCTGTCCAGTATTTTTTGCAGTGAGGCATTTGTAACAAAAATCAATATTCTTACCTGTTGCAAACTGAGAATGAGTGTCTTTGCACACTGGATTTTATCAATTTGCCTTGTTTTGCTCAGGGTTTCCTTAATGATATCTCCATAGTCATTGTAGTACTAGGAAAAAACATGGAAAAATTCTCTTTAAATCGAATCTCTTACACAATTCCTTAGTTTTCCTGATAGAAAGATTACTTGTAATTCTTGTTTTGAAAAGGAAGCAGTTGCCAAAAAGCTAGTCTGAAATCCGTATTTTTTTGTGTGAGTGAGAGGCAATGTTTCAGTGTCAAAATGTAAACTGGTTGTTAGCCTGCACCCAGCCATGGGGTAAGGAACTGCTGTATTTGTCAGTAACTTTCATAACAAATATGCTGAAAAACAAACAAAAGAGTATTGCCTACCCCAAACTAAATGTTTGACAGAAGTGGTCCATGGCTGCAAATTCCAAGAAACAAGGTTACACTGAACCAACACACCCTTCACAGACACTAGCACACCAATGTGAAGCTCCACATCCAATGCAAGGTGAGTTAGGTGGCCAAGAAAGGAATTCACCAACGCCAGAAAGCGGAGTAAGGCATCAGTCAGTATGAAGTGTCGATTTTCTTTATGTCAGAAGAATGGCTGCTGAAAACCACAGCCTACGGTACTGAACATTTGGGTAGAAAAGCCTGTAGAACCATTAAAACTTCTCAGCTGAGAATATAAAATTTCTTTTTCCAAACAGTATTCTTTCAGCCTCATGAATATTTCTGCATTTGCAACCACTCATTTTCATTGCCTCTAAAATATTGCTCCTGCCTTCTTTGGTACAGAGATCCTTTCAGTTTGCATTCTGATTTAAATTCAGTTTTTCTCACTCTCCCCCAATTTCAAGAGAAGGAGGGGTGGGGGGAGAGAAGACCAACCTAGAGCAGCAGGTAGGAAACAAACCTGGGATTGTGACAGCGTCAGTCTGAAACTCCTGCTCTGGGAAAAACCCCTACGCAAGACTAACCCAGCGACCTGGCTGATGGCTGGAGTGTGCGCTGGAGATGCTACTGAACTGTGTGCTCCTAACGAACAGGAGAGGGAGGATTTAAGGTTCACTCCTTTATATTTCACCCCAACATCTCAAACACTGTCTACAGCGAAGGACCTGCTCCCCACTCTATCTTCCAGTTTCTCCTCCTTGGTTGGCACCTCTGTGAGGACTAATCCCTCACACAGACAGGTAAGGTTTGCCCCTCAATCTGATATTTTTTTCACTGTGCAGGTGGTGAGGCAGCGGCCCAGGGTGCCCAGAGAAGCTGTGGATGCCCCATCCCTGGAGGGGTTCAAGGCCAGGCTGGATGAGGCTTTGGGCAACCTGGGCTGGTGGGAGGTGTCCCTGCCCATGGCAGGGGGTGGAACTGGATGGGTTTTAAGGTCCCTTCCAACCCAAACCAGTCTGTGATTCTGTGCTATAAGTGCGGGGCTGTGTGCTGCTGGGCAGCGCCAGGGCTGCTGACATGCCTGGTTTCTGGCAGTAACCTCGCCAGAGCAGGGTGTGGCGGTGGCTGAGCAGCAGGGCTGTCTGAATTCCACTGTGCCTCCATCCTGTACGGAGGCAGTGGGAGCTGGTGAGACACTCAGGTGATGCACACACACCTACAGCAGTCCCACACAGAGATTTGTTACTGCTTTCCTTTTTAAAACCATCTTTTCTCACCAAACCGCCTGCTCCCTTATGGCAAGCACCAAGACTGCCAGACTCCCAGCTGAACCTAACGCTGAACAGCTGACTGTTACTGTAGATTCTAGGAATGAGTTTGAGGAGCAGGGTGAGAAATTCTCTGCAGAGGGGAGCCTCTCTGGGAACACCCAGCACCGTGCAGGACCAAATTCTGGCACTGCCTTTAGTAAGGCACTCCTGCTACGCAGGAGAGGAGGCTCAGAGCTAACGGCTTCTCAGTAGCAGGCGTGGTTTAGAAAAGAAAAACTACTATAAGAAATCAAATAAGGCTGGAAAAGCTTTCAAAAGTGTTCAGCCTTTAACTACTGTGCTGGAAGGGAGAGGACGAGCGGCCATGACACCACAGCCTGTGTTCAGTGAAGGAGAGGAGAATACACAGAGCTGTACCTTCATATAGTGTTTGAAGATATCTGCTGCTGCATGCATGTCCACAATGTCGTAAATTATCAGCTTGCTAAAGGCAGCCAAAAGGTTTCTTCTCTTATGTAAAGCTTCTATTTTGTTAGCTTCATCTTCTTCATCTCCCTCTGAAAGCATCAACAACAAGAATATGTTTGTAAGGAACTGCTATGTTCTAAAGCAACATTACTGAAGGGTAGGTTTTAGAAAAAAATATTCAAAATGAAGCAAGGATTGTTGCAGGAGAAGCTAAAATGAAAGGTGATAATTCTTGAGTCCTGCCTATGTTAGGACCTTTAGGAAAGCTCAGGAACATGACACACGACTGACCAAGGATGCTGTAGTCCTGAACAGGTACTAAACGCAATCCACATGGAAATGGATCACTTATTTTCTTTACCCTGTGAAAGGCCACAGTGGGGACTTGTAGAACGTTTTTTGCCTAACTTTTGAAACATTTGGAGATACTTTAACATGACTAAGCTACACATATTCCACAGGAGGAAAATTAGAAGCAGCAATAGGAAGTTTATCTCAGCTGTCAGAAACACCACCACTGAATGGCAATGTCAGAAGTACAAACACTCCACTCCGTGAATTACAATGAGGCTATACCCATAAAATGTGAAATATTCTATCATGTAATAAAAGCATATTTCACAACTTATATAAGAAAATGAAATCAGCTATAACCACTGTAATAAAGTAAATATTCAGTGGTATTTAGAAGAGCTTGTTCTTGGAGGGAATCTTCCCACCAGTCTGGAGAAGCAGAGACCTGTGCAGGGGGGAGGAGGGACACAGTGTCAGCTGCGACTCTTACTGGAGTCCCCACAGAGCCACAGTCCTCGAGTCACGTATTTGATCACAGGAAATCTACGAGCAGCGGAGTTGACTGTGAACATGCATGCATGTTTTCATCCTGCAGTGCTTTATCCCATGGAATTGAAGCCCATCAGCACACTCCCCCCACCCTTTGCTTAATTTATTTTATCATTACTGAGGTGTTCCAAATACCAGAAGTTATAAATGGCCAGACTGACTTCATGGAGTCAGAGCAGCACTAGGGAAAGGAGATTATGCACAAAGATCTTCATCCATCTCTTTGCTGTCTTCCCAGTCCAATCACAGGACGTTAACGAGCAGCAATTTTGCTAAAGAGCAAAAATAAATTAGACACCATCCTCCTAAAATCTATCCCTGATGTATTCTTTCTGAACATTGAACTCACAAAGTATGATTAACTGCACACAGATTTCTGGTGAACAAGTGTTTCAAAATGTGTTCTTCCCAGGAATCCCAAGAGATGCTCAAGAAGGAAAGATGTCAGCTGCTGAGGACCTGGGGACTAGAAGCCTGAAAGCACCTTTAGAGCAAGAATAGATTCTCTGAGACCTTAGTTCTATATATTGCTGTCTTAAAAGATCTAAAATAGCAACGATGTGTCACGCTAACATACTAGCAGCTGAGTACAGCGGAAATGCAGAAAAGGTGCCAGAAAGAGCACCGCAGCACGCGCTCAGCAGCTTTCACATGGTTTGACTATCTGGGAACCCAGCTCTTGCCCAAACCTGTTCTGGATTCAGAAATCTGGTATCTCTGTACTTGCCTTTAGGCACCTGTAACACAGCACCGAGTTATTTAAAACCAGACCTAAGTGACAAATCTGCCTCTCCCCGAGTGACAGCCAGAATTCCAAGTCATCCTTGTGAGGAGGTGGAGATGGGGTCACCTCCAACCGCGGCCTCTCAACGCAGTCACGCACAGATGCCTGGGAAAGAGCAAGGAAGCACGCAAGCGTACATGACACTTCCCCAAGTACCCTCCCAGTCTCCAGCCAAATCAGTTATGTCCTGAGCTTGATTTGGTTATTTTGGAGGAACATCAGATTTCTTCGGGCCTTCTGCACCTAGAGCTTTGCTGGTGAGGTTTGCCTTCAGGATCCTGCAACTCTACTTAGTAACTCTAAAGGATTTCTCTTCTGTGAACTGTTCCATCATGCTTCCTCCCTTGAAGCTGTATTAAATGAAGTCTGCTGCTGAACTAAGACTGTGCTGTTTTAGAAATAAATATCAAGAAAAATATAGATGAGTACAGGAAGAATAATTTTGTCCAGATTTATAGCTTGTAGTTACAGGCAACTCCCTTGTCTTCTGAAAACATCTATTTTTATGAAGTGAACTTTGTAAGTACTTATTCTTCTTTAACACAAATAGTACTGAATATTTCATATTCACTCCTCCCAAAAATAAAGAAGGAATAATTCTGAAAACATGAGCAAAGCGATATGAAAAACCTGGTTCCTTCTCTCTTCTGTGTCTGCTACGAAAAACAGCCCATAGAAAACAGGAAAGCTGAACATACCCATGCTCTGGTTTTCATCATCTTGGTCAATAAAGACATGGTCCATCACAAAACTGAGAAGTTCTGACTGGAGGCCTGAATCTGGATTAAACACCAAAGGCTGAAGACCTTCTCGACCTCCAGTCATCAGCTGATGACTAAAAATCATCAAGAGATCACAGAGCAGCATGAAAGCCTGAAAGGTAAAAGAGAATGAATGCAGTAAGGAGTGTAAGTAAGTATAAAATAAAAGACCATTTATCTAATTTCCAGATAGCTCCTGCTATTATTAAATGTCCTTCTTTAACTGTACTCGGCTGTGGTTGTTTGTGTGCTGTGAAAAGTGCTCATGCTGGATTCCCCTAACTTTAAAATGTTATGCCTTTGGTGTGTTTACTACCTCTCCCATGTCCAGGATGATCCGTATTTAACTTTCATTTCTTCTCTATGGAAAGAACGCTTAAATCTACCTCTGATCCAATGGCTGTAACCAAATTCGCAGTAAAACATCTCTTTTGATAAACAGTTAGAATAGTCAAACAAGGAAAAAAAATTAATAACATTATGAGGGAAAATCCAAGAGTAGCCACTGTCAGATCCCAAAAATATAGAGAAGGAGCTGTACGCAAGGAAATCCTTGCAGAATTTTGTCAACAATTCTCTGCAAAAAGAATCAAGTAACTCTGCGTAGCTTTCAAATCTAGATAAAAGCCAACCAGGGCAGAATTTTCAATGATTTATGCTCATTACTATCATGCCCTCGTTACCTGAGAACAGAGAAAGAAGGCAGTTATTAATAACTTTATCCGTGTACTCCCATGCACAAGAACAACACGATTTTCCCCAGCGGCTCATGCTGGAATGCCTCAGCCAGCTGCGTCCATTTGCATTGCACTCACCACCTGAGCACCTTTCAGAAAATACTTTGTAATCATCTTAGTTTCTCCATCTTTAACCTCAGGTGCTGAGAACTGAGAAAGAGAGGAAGGTTCAGCGTGTGAATGTGCAGAAGACCTATGCTGGCCGTGCCGCTCTCGCCCCGCAGCCCGCAGGATCTCGGTGGGGGCCGTGCCCGTCACCATGCCCAGGTACGCTGCAGGCCAGAGGCATTTTCAGCTGAAGAGAGACGGGACAGCAGCTCTGACAGATGCATAGACTCCAACCTAGGCTTTGATTCAGCCCCATGTTCGCCCTCTACAAACAGCTGAACAGTCAGAGAGTTACATGTGTGTTTAAACATATTTTTGAACTGAGTCGAAGGTAAAGTAGCGAACGAGAGCAATCTGTTTTACAAACCTCCAGAACGAAATCTCTGGGAACGCTGAACTTCACAGCAGCTCACTGATGCCTTGAAGTAAGTTCTAAAATCTGAATGAGCTGTACTTCAGCAAGAACAGAACGCAAATCATTGCAAACCGTATTCTGCTTAGACTTTGGAGACATGCCAATATTTGGGATTTTTCTGCACTGGATCCAAAGAGTTGTGATTCATTTCAGCGCTGACTCACCTGCTCTAAACTCCTTTGATACTCACTAGAATTTAATCTAACGTAGACTTCTAAAAAAGAGCATATGAATTATGCCCTGAGAGTGCTTATTTCTGTCCAATATAAAGACAGCAGTGGACTCAGATACAGATGTCTGTATCTCATAGATACATCAGTCACAGGAGATTTATTTCACTCACTTAGTCTAGGAAAATTTGAAATGTTTGAGACCCGTTTCTATAAATACTTAATACTTTTTTCCCCCTCCTCTGACATGTACATTGATCTTCTCTGGAAAGAATGTATAAATTAAGAAGCAAAAATGGTAGGGAGACAATATAATTTAGGCAGAATTAGGAAGAAAATCCAGTAAAACAAAAGGATTAAGGAACAGTCCTGCCTTTCCAGAAATATTCTTTTTAAGGAAGAAAATTAAAAAGATCAAAGTGTCAGTTGGAAGGGACCTGTGGAGTCTCTAGTCCAACCTGCTCTGTTTGGGACACCTGCTGTCTCTAGGTCATGGCTGTGTCTAGCTGAGGTTTGAAAGCATCCACAGAACTGCAAATGAGCTTGTAAGAAAAGTCTAAATTACCAGTGTAAAAAACATCGTGGCCACTAATAATAAGAGAATAAAAACACGTTAATATATATCAAGAACAAAAACACCGCAGCAGTGGGAAGGATGATTTACCATTTGTTGACGCAGAAGAGGCATTAGTGTTAGCTTATGCGAGAGTGGTTGGCATTTTCATGAAGCTGGATGATATTTTCACATTATACAATATTAATAAAATAAGCCAAGAGTAACTACTTACATTAAAAAACAATTACTGAAGTTAAATCTGCTGGAAGACAATGACACCTCAGAGTCTTTTAAAAATACGTGAACTAGAAACATCTCTGAGCTTTTAATATTTATATTTATCAGCTTGTAGAACATAGTGTAAATGCCAAGCAGAGCTATCTTCCAAAAACATAAAACTGTCTTCTAAGAAGTATTATCTTTAACAAAATACGGGCAAAAACCACAGGAACGTTAGTTACAGTCTTTGCAAAATCTTGGAAGGTCTGATGCAATTTGCAGACAACGAAAAGATGCCAACAGACTTGATATAAATCAGCATATATTTACAAAATCTCAGCAAGCAAACCAGCTACTGTTTTTGCAGAGACTGCATATTATTTCAACAAATAATTTGATTTGTTTTATTTCAATTTCTAAATACACATAGCAGAAGCTTCCCACTCCATGTGAGCACAGCTTTCCAAAAATCTAAACCAAACAATTGGATAATTACACTGAACCATTAAAAAAAAATCTGATACCTTACTATGTAATTATACTTCACATATATACTTTTGGCATATGTGTGCAGAGAGATGCACGCACATAAGTTTTCAGTCACCCTACCAAACAGGGAAGCACAGCAACCTAAGCTATAATAATTAAATTGATGAGAACCCAAAAAACCTCCAGATCTTTATATTTAATAAATGTAAATGGCTATTTGATTTCTCAAGGAGACATAACTATTTGTCAAGTGACAATGTTTGCATAGTGTGAGAGGACACCAGATTCGAGTGTTATTCAGAGTATTTTTGGAAAATCAATTCATTTTTTTCTGCTAGAAAATACCCAGTAGCATGACCTGTACTGCAAGAAGCCTTAATTTTCTCCCATTAGCCACAACATAAAATAGAGATACAATAATTAGTATTCACCACTACATTTAACTGCATTATCAGAATAATGAAATAATGAAATATCACCGAGGCTTAGATTTTTCCAGTTTAGCTTCAGGCATCTGCCTTTGGCAGGCAGGAAAGCAGTCACTCTAGACTCCCTGTTAGTCAATAACGAGGGGAAAAAAATCCAGAAATATACAGATAAAGACCCAGCTGATCTGAGATCTCAACCACCCTCTAGAAGTGCCTATCTCCATCTGTTAATACAGCAAGTGTCCAAAGGAACAGGCTTTATTTTAGGTGTTTGAGTTAGATGCCTAAAGTTACAACAGTTGGACGGGAACCCAGGCATCCAGGTGATCCTGATGTTCTATCACACGCGAGTTTGACACCAGCTGTGCTTTGAAGGTGCTTTTAATACAGCTCTTGCTATGGAGCGTTCGCTTTTATTTAGACAGATGGCACACAGGACTTTAGGCTTGGTACAGTGTCGTCTTTGAGTTTTCCTACAGTTTAATATTCACGTGTTTGTAAAAGCATGTGACAGACATTTTTCCATACCTGTTCTTTGACCGGAGTGTTGACATTCGATAGACACTGCTGGCAGACAGCCAGAAAGGATTTCACAGTTTTCCTCAATACCAACAGGTCCTCCTAGAATAAACATTAAAAAATATTAATAAAAGGTTGCTACGAAAAAGCAAAATAAAAAGATGGTGATCATTTCATACATCCAACCTATAAACCAGCCAAACAAAAATGGAGAGGCCCTGAAAATATACATTATATTATATACATATATACAATATATACATATATATACAAATATTCATACAGCACAGAGTAAAACAAGTCCTTAATTTTCAGAGGAATGACACAAGGTTTCCTTGTAACAAACAATAATAATAAAACAATACATTCCTGAGTTAAAATTCTCTGTATTTTATATTGAATGTAAATTATAAATGTTTCAGAACAAAAGTTTAATACATCAAGGTCGGCTTATCTGGTGGTTTACAATGAATTCTGTACTCAGATAAATCAACATGGACAAAAAAGTGAATTCCCAAGGAATGTCTCAAGTTCAACAAAAACATTCTCCTAACTGCCCGCAGACACGGGAAACGTGCAGGCAGATCACAGAAATCTGGTTACTTAGGGGAGGAGGAGGGAGGCTTGTTGGTCTGGAGAAAGAGGATTTGTGGGTGGAGGAGATAAATGAATGACTGCTGTTGATAATCTGGATCTAGAGACAAGTGAGGCGCATTGCAATGTGGGTGCCAGAAGCGGCAGGTTCAACAGGAAAGCTGTCTGCCTTCATCTGGGGGAATGAATGCTGTACCCTGAGGAATTTTTGGGGATAACGAGATAAACTAGTGAAAACAAATCAAAACAAAATGTAAGATACTGGAGCATAATCCTAAGAATACAGCAAATAGCCACACGGAAACAGCAGAACAACTACACAAGAACAAGAACCCTCCCATGTGAGAAGCAAGGAGTGCCTCCTTCATAACCAAGGAACACACTGAAAATGGACACAGCTAATTGGCACATATGGAAATAGTTACTTTGCTTACATCAGTAACAAACCAAACACTGAGAAGAGAAGAGAAGAGAAGAGAAGAGAAGAGAAGAGAAGAGAAGAGAAGAGAGAAGAGGAGAGGAGAGGAGAGGAGAGAAGAACTTGTGACTGGTGACTTTGCGTTAACTCCCATTTTTGTCAATGGACTGGCTCTGTCAGCACCGGTTCCCAGATCCTGCTGCTCCGTGTTGCTCAGGCGATACGAACGCTCCCGCCCCACGGCATCTCTCCAGCACCCAGAGCTCCTCCCGTGCTCCTCCACCAGCAGTTCTGCAGGACGACAGCACTTCTCACGTGCACCTGCACCACTGCTCCAGAGACCTCTCCCCTCCCAGTTTCCACCATCACTGGTCTCGTGTAAGGAAGGGATCACGCCAGCCACAGACTCACACCACGACTGCTGCTGCTCCGGCAGACGTTCCCCACCACACCTCTATCAGCTCTCCCACGGCAGACAGCGTGCCCGACAGAGCAACGGCCAGCCTGCAGCTAAAGAATCCACAGAGTGCATATGCAGCATCTTCCCTGCTAAAAATGCCAGGTTTTCATTATGCTGGCTGTTCAGCCCGTGTGTCTCATTTCTCGTTTTAGCTTTTTATTGCTTGCTGTCGTAAGATCTTGTCACTCTTTGTTTACTGTGCAGCCTTTTTGTGGTCCATGTGTCCCTCCCGTACTGGTTCACAGCAGAAGGCAGGTCTGCACGCGTGCTGAAGCACCCCAAGTGTTCCCAAACCTCTGAACCTCTTCTAGTTTTAAATGGAGTGAGTGTGACTGGACGCTGAAGGTCTGTGACCCACCTCACCTTCCTACTCCTGATGGATTTTCCTCTGATAATGTCAGCAAGGATCCCTTTGTGCCACCGCCCCACCCTGTGCTGTTCTGAGTCCCAGCCTTCCACTCATCAGCCTTCTTATTCCCAGACAGAAGCCTTCCATCTGGCAGCATTCAAATGCCTCTTTGTTTTTTCAGCTGTATTTTGTTTAACAGTTGATCTAGAACATCCACATTTTCAATGCCTTCACTTTCCATGACGATTGGTAAAACTATCAGGTTTTAGCAGAGAACGATCTCTTCTGGAATGCACCAGAAGCTGTGTGACGATTTCCTACTTACAACTTTTTTCTAATATACTGATCAGCTTTGAGCTTTTGAATGTGAATTACATTCAATTCACACATTCACCTGAAGTGCAATGTGGTACCAATGTCTTACAGAACCTGGTATTTCAGCTGGTTTCCTTGTCGGTTGAAAATGCCATCTTCTCAAGAACAGATCTGTTTGTTCCTCCCGGTCTTATCTCTTGGCCACGTTGGTTCTGTCCGTCGGCCCTGTACTGTCTGTGCTTCCTCCCAGCCAGTCCAAGATTTTACCTGGGCCTGACACCAGGCTTGTCAGCTGTTACACAACCATCTGATTTACATCTTTAATCACTGGGATTGCAAACACTTTGATAACTTCCTGCTTTCCATCAGAATTGTCTCCCATTTAGATGTCAATGAACTCAACAGTGAAACTAAAGCCTATGACAAAATCCTATATAAAGGTTAAAAAGTGAATGAGCACGTTTCCCATTTTTCTTCCTGTCAAAGAATGAGTCACACGTAGGTACACATTATTTATTATCCTCTCTCGATGGCATGACAAAGATTCATGCTGAAAAGTTACAGACAGCAAAAGAGAGCCTGACTTGACAGTGCAACAGAGACATCTGGAACTTTTCTAAATTTGGAGAAATCCCCAGGCTATTACAGAGTACTATTTTTTTTTATTTTCAAAAGAGGAAATGGGAAGAAAAAAATTAATTACATTTTTCAAGTCTTTTACCATTCTCAGAGGCACAGCCAAGGCTCCTAACGTGTGATGACCTGACATGCTGGCTTCACTGGTGTGAAAAAATTTTACCATCCTCTTGGTTGCCAGGGTAAAACCATGGGACCACACTGTGAACTGGATCCCTAAAAGTGACCCAGGATAAAAATAACCCTTTCCTGACCTGTACAGCGTAGTATCTTAAAATGTAACTAGCCCATGGTAGGAACACGAATGAGCCACTAAAAGCAAGGACGTGTATTGGCTTTGCCACCACTTGTAACTGAACAGCTGTGTTCACAAGACTACTCTCTAACATTCTTCAGTTATTTTCTAGCTTTAAATTGAAGCTTTTTTTTTTTTTTCTTCCATTGAAGCCATTTAGAAATGCTGTCCTTTTGCTAGGTTCATCTACAAAAGCCGATGTTTTTCTTCCTATTTTCCCACCGCCTTTCCTCTAAACTAATAATTTACAGAATTAACTCTCCTTGCAACTCCAACTCTTCACTGAACTTTACAATGGTCCAGAGCCATTACTTTCAACTGGACCGTGGAACACGATCCAACCTTTCGCACCTTGTGACTCCTTTTCTTCCCTTTAGCATTTTGTGCTTTCTTTCACTGTGCCCATATAAATATGAAAAGACACCAGGTCACTACGTTGTTCTTTAAATCCCCTCTATAATTCCTCTGCCCACTCATCGCTTTGCAATAGCTATGCATTTGCCTGGTCTGGCTGCTGCTCATTCCAAACTGTTTCACCTCTGTCTTGCCTCTGAATGTTTGCTCCTGTCCTGGTTTGGGCTGGGACAGAGTTCACTTTCTTCCCAGCAGCTGGTGTGAGGCTGTTTGGGTTTGTGCTGAGGAGAAGCTGATCACACACTGATGGGCAGAGCTGCTGCCAGGACAGTCAAGGACTTTCCAGCTTCTCTGCTGTGCCCGTGTCTGCAGGGGCAGGAGGAGCTGGGAGGGAGCACAGCCAAAGTGACCAGCCCAGGATTTGACCTCAGGTTTAGGACTGAGACCCAAACTGGCCAGTGGTCTGTTCCATATCATATATGGCATACCCAGTACCTTATGAGGTGCTATCCGGAAGCACTCTCTCTCTCTCTGGCTCTTGTCTTTTCCAGGACTGTGGCTTCGGGACAATCTCTGCTCCAGGATGGCTACCTGGGAACAGGCTGAGCCTCAGCCATCGGGTGGTGAGCAGTTGCAATGTGCATCATTCATTTGTGTATTTGGATATTATTTTCATTATTATTTTCAATGTTACTGTAGTTTAGTTATTAAATTGTTCTTATCTCAACCTGCAAGCACCTTTTCCCTTTAATTCTCTCCCCCACCCCTGGGAGAGGGGAGGGTGAGTGAGCAGCTGTGTGGTATTTGTTGCTGCTAGCTGGGTTTTAACCACAACAGCTCTATTATTATTATTATTATTTTTTTTTTACTGTTCTAAGATTTTGGACTCTATTCTTCTGCAAATATTTCGTTTTCATTACATACATGTCCAGTGCACAGCACAGTGGTGCCAGGCACCTGGTTTATTGAACACATGAAGAAATCCAGATGGAAGCAACAACTGTACAATCTAATCCCCAATCTTCTACCTCAAGACTGTACTTGCTCCCCAAGATCTACAAACAAGAGAACTCCTGCTGATAAATTACCAGCTTTCTTTGAAACCATCCTCAAATACTTTTTCACGTGAAGAATGGTTTCTCTCCAGGCTACAACTGACCTCTCCCATGGACTACACAGTACAAACCACTCCCGCCCAGTACACTGCTGTTTACCACGAACAGCACTTGTGTGCTTACCAACAGCTCACACTGTCATAGCCTCAGCCTTCTCTGAACATGTACAAGAGGAAGACCAAGGATTAGAGAACTAGACTGTGGATATTTCAAGGCTTACATATCTCATTCTCACCTGCTGCACCCTTCCTTTTAGTAATCAATTTTTCCTTTCAGATTTTAGACACCAAGATGACTCCACAGTATGCCCTTTTTTTTTTTTTTTCCCCCACAGGCTACCTTGAAAAAGGGTTTTAAAATAACTCTGCCCCAACTCCATGCTGTATTTAATTTAAACTGGTGGAATCTTTGTTATTGGTCAGAGAATTTGGACTTCCTTACTAATTCAAATAATCAGTAATTACCACCCTTCTATTAAAATGTCTTTGAAACATTTTTTATGCTGATACCACTTCCTTAAATTCTATGATCAAAACTTTAATCTACAAATGATATTACACAGTGGGAGGAAATCTGCAGAGCACCCTCGTGGTAACAGCCTGGATAAACAACAGCTGATATGATGAGAACACAAGTGCAACAGTGCCTGTGAACACACACCTAACATGACCTGCTCGGAGGGGGCGCTTGCCTAAAATCTGATAATGCTAAGAGGAAAGTTAACAATGGATTTGCATAAAATGGCCAGATTAACCAGTAACCAGGAGACTACCAAGCAACATTTGAGAAAAGAAGGAGCTGCCTTGTAAAGAAGTATAAAAGCAGCATGAAAAGCTGTGATCATGGAGAGGAACTGTGGGGTGGAACAGAGCAGCAGCCAAACCGAGTCAGACACTCCAACACTCCAGCCACCGCTTGGGCCTGGGGGCACGTCCTCCCAGCTGGAAGCTGGAAGCAGCCTGCACCCATCTGAAGGTGCAACATGCAGGAACCCACCCCTCTGGTGTGTGTGTGACTGTGGAGTGCTCTGTGGGCATGGGCACACGGGAAGCTGGAGCACCCACGCACCCAACAGCAGCCACACGTATGTGCGGGATCTCACGCTCCCAAAGGGCAGTGGGTGGTACCTCCCACCTCCCCTGAGAGCCAGGGTGTGAGCCTGTAACTCCAAACTGCGTGGGTGTCTTGGGGAGGGGATTAGAGTGACTTGGGAACAGCCACAGAAGGGTAGTTCGAAATTGCAGGCAGTCACAAGGATTATGAAGTGCCTAGCGTTCTGGTTTACCTGCTGTATAGTTGATACTTATCCTGGAGATGTGCTGCACTGACTGCAGGTTAACTGTGTGTTGTTAATGAATCAATGAGCTGACTTGATCCTAACTTGATTTAAACTGCAAGAGTCCATAGTTTTTCCCTGCCACATGTCTAAAGCCTATAAACCAACACGCCTGGCCTTATATGGTCAGCCGTAACCCAAAACATACCCAACAGCTGTAACGTAAAGCACCTCTCAGAAAGCAATAACTGTGTCCTGGGTTTGTGCACAATGCCCAGGACACTTTCCAAACAACAGCAATCCTCTTAGGAGAGAGGGTGGATTTTTGGAAGAGCCATCTGAACACACACATACACACACAAAAAACAACCCCAAAACCCAAACTTCATTCCAAAAAGATTCTGTTCCCAATCGTATACTCCTGTTGTCATGTATGGCTGTACCCTAGAACCAACACACAAAATTACTAAGCAATTTTGAGCTCTACTCAAAGAAGAACTTACTTTGAAAGGAATCTTACCAGAACCACCCATCCCACCTGCAAACTCCCTGCAATAACATGGACACCTCTTGGATGCAGAGCACCATTCATCTTAATCACACCTGATGATGAAATGCAAACCTTGCCAATGTATGCCCACTACTACCAAAATAATGTTTCCCACAGAAACATTAACACCCTTGAATTTTGCACCTGCAATTCTAAAATGTTAATATACTTTATCCTGTGCACTGACTGCCTACATGGTAACTAACCAGGTGAAACAGAGCAGCTACGTTTTGCCAGCTGGAACTCAAACAAACGACCCAGCTGGCAGCAGATGAACGTTTCCTATAAATCAATCCCTCCATCTCTGATCTCTCAGCCTGGATGCTCAAGGGAAATCTAAAAAAATCATCTTCTAAATACCAGCCTGGGAACAAGAATTCATAAATCTAAGGGATACAGAAAAAAAAAAGGACCCAAGATAAGTTTTATGACATATTATAAATTCCCTTCTCCCCATTAGCCTTTTCATCTTTCATCTTCTTTCCCTTCCCCGCTATCCAGCTCCTCCTGCCCTCCCGGTACCTGCCTGAACTACCTTGCCTTCCCCTGCTCCCACTCCCCATGGGCAGCAATGACCTTTTCCTTTTCTTTCAGAGGCAAGTTTACCTCATCCGTATCTCAACAGAAACCAAGCAATTGTTTTCAGCTTGTATTTGGTTTGTAATCTTCTGCTTTTATTTCAAACCTGAAAGGTTTCTGTGTCCACAAGCTTCTCTGATTTTACCGCTATATCCATTGGTCTGCTAAAGACAGCACTGCAGCCCACAAACCATCACCTCCCTCTGTCCTCAGATGGTCACAGCCACAGCAAAGGAACACCAGAAGGCTGGACGGACCCACACATTGACATGCTGGGTCAGAAATGTTTGTTGCAGTTTTCATACCGTTCCAATTTGATATATTACTTTTGAAAAAGCCCTAGAAAGACAGGATGTTGGCCTCCGGTTGAGAAAGGAGCTAAGGAAAGGTCCTGGAAAAGTTAAGAACAACAAACAAGTGGTCCTCACTGCACTACATTTGCATGCACTTACTTTTTGTTTGTAATCGCCACTGCTGGTAACCTTGCATTTGTATTTAGCAACTTAAGTGATGTAAGCAAAAGGTGAGCAAGGTAAACGCCCAGAAGTGTGAAGCTATCTGTGGTGTACAGACCAACACATTGCCCACAACTCCTCGGTAAGTACTGTCAACATCACTCACGCGTTCCTGCAAACTGCTGTACTCACAACACAGTGCATTAAATATTCTCAGTAATAAAAATATAAAAATCAGCTAGTATCAAATCCTGATAAAGACAAGCTTCCACTATTTGTACAGCTTATTTAGACATGTGTGGGATGTTAAACAGATCTCAAAATATTGAAGAAATCAAAACACCAACATTTTATATCTGGTTCACAATGACATAAAAAGACTGCACGGTGAGTGGAGTCACAGAGAACCAGGTCTAGTGCCTTTTTAGGCAAGCTGTGTTTCTTCAGAAAAATCTGTATGGTCAAACGCCTACTTACTTTGGAAGGGGAGCCTTCGGTGATCTTCACCAGCTGCCAGAGAATCGAGTAATGGGAACACTGCAGCGCCTGAACGACTATCTGTAACAGAGGGAACACAAAGAACCCAGCACCCCAGAAATACCAAGCACAACAGTAAAGTGTTTCTAAAATTTATAGTGCATTTTGGGGAGAAGAACAGGAGCAGCTCTTAGGCAGTACTTTTTATTTTCAAGGATATTATGCTTTTCCTTTGTCAGTTTGGTGCAATAAAAAAGTGTACTACTACAGGTGAAAAAAACCAAACAAACCAGTGTCAAAACAGTGTCAATGCTTGGAAACAGAACAGAAAACTGTGCGTTAGGGTACAACGAGAGGTGATGTCACAGCGTGACGGCAGTACAACCAACATCTACATATCTCAGTTCAAAAACATGTGTTTAAATATCTCCAAATCTGACTTCACTAGCGAAAGAGTCTGGAAATTTGTTCTATTGCCAAATTAACATGTGACCCAATTTCTAAAAAAAGGGAGAAAATACAAATTTCCTCATGGAGAAGACTAGGCTCAATATTTATGGTGCCCATAAAAGCATCCATTGTGTCTTTTAAAAATTTCAAATCTATATTAGGTGCTAAAAATTTCAAAAACTTTTTGGCTTGAAGATGCTTCCAATGGTTTGCGGTTCTGTGCAGAATAAATTAAGTTTGTAACAGCTCTCATCACTTCACAAGATACCTTTTTGAAAGATCTCACTAAAGACCAAACCACTCCTTTTCAGTGAACTCCTTCTAGTGGACTGGGGAAAGAAACACTGAGGAGAGTTCAGATTTCAGAACTTTTTTCCCAAGATCTTACAGAAGTATTTGGGGAGCCGTATCCTTGTCAAAGCCAGACACTGAAGATGGCTGGTAGCTGCCTGGACAGTTTTTATCTGCTGGCCCCTTCCCTCCAGGTAGCACAATTCCACATTAAGTACCAACTGCGGAGACAGCAGAAGGTCCCCCAGCTTAAAGCCGTGACTTTCACATGGCATGTGGCTACGCATCCTCCGTATGGTCCTTTTCAGAAAACACTTTTACAGAATTTCAAGAGAATTGTTTTTTCTAAACGAAGTTGGGTTAGAATTAACAACTGTCTGCTAACTGAAATCAAGTTATAACTTAAAATGTGCTTAAATACTGGAGTAGGCAGTCTGCAGTTTAAACGGGGATCCTGGGAGAATCCTAGGAGCAAACAAAGTCCAAGATGTGTCCACTAAAAGAACTCCCCTGGAAGGGCTGGCCAGCATCCCTGCTAAATATTGTTCTTGCTTCCTGGTTTTCATTAAGCTTCCATGTTACCTTCAATGCACAATAATAATTTGTGATAATTCTAATTGCAGCCAAGGTTTACAAATGTTGGGTTTCACTGTAAACATCATGATTCACGCATTGCTTTTCACAGCCAGGAACATCAGTTATCCCATACTTTACTGATGAGAAAGGTGAGGCAAGTAGCTCAAAAATCACTGAATTCAGAATTTTTCACCTCCTGGACAGTGTCTCAATGCAATATAAATTTAATTCAAACCTCCACATTTTTCCTAAATAACCGAAGTCTAGTGCATTAATCTTCTGAATTTCTCTATGACTAGACTCTCCAAAACCGTGAATCCCCAGAGGATGCAGCGCAGGTGTTGCTAACCCTACCTGTTCTGGCATCGCTCCATGTTCAATTCCAGTTCTGAGCAACCTGTAGCAGTTACTGAACAGATCCCATTTGGTGAGATCATGAGCACTACAACGAGAGGTAACAAAGAGAGATTAGTTGCGTTCCTCCAAACTCCACCACGGCAAGAACGCAGTCTGACCTGGCAGCTCAGTGAGTGACTTGGTGTTTTTGTGAAGCGGAGACAACTCAGCCTGCTGCCAGAGCAGCTGCACAATCAGTTCTCCCCACACTAAGAGCAGAAGCTAGGCTTTCGGGTGATGGAGGAAAAGTGTTTTACTACACGGGATTTTTGTAGGGAGGAGATAAACTCTCTGCATACCACACATCTCTAAAGATTACTTGAGTGTAGGCAGAAGCTCCTTCTCAGTGTTGCCTCTAAATCACCTTTCCTCTTTGTTTCTAAACTTGGTCAGAACTCCAGAAGGCACTTCTCTGGCATTGCAGCAGAAACTATGGCCAAACTCTAGCAATATATACTGAATTAAAAATGGCTTTAAGCAAAATAAAGTTATGTATTTTTCCACTGTATCATTTGGAGATAAACAACATAGATTATCACTAGATAGTAAATATCCTGAAAACATCTAAAGTAAGACAGCATGATATACATGTATCTGAGACAGAGATGGTCTGCACGTTTTTCTGCAGTGGAATTAAACTGAGTTAATTTGAAGCATATTATAAAATGTTTACAAAAGAGCAAGCCACCTCAGAATAATCAGAAATTTGTTAATTAAAATACTCACCCAGGGGAAGGGATACTCAGACTGAACTGGCAAGTCTAAATCAGATAAAGCAGTGTCTTGCATGTGGCTCCCTTTCATCCCAGCACCATCATCACCAAAATGTGATCACTTTTCCCACCCCTTCGTGTCTGCCCTGCTTTGGAGCTGCCTGACTTTGTTTAAATAATTAACTACCCTCCTCAGCCAGAAAGAATAATTCCCTAGTTCTGCAATGGACAGAGGCCGAACTCAAGACTTTTTTTTAAACCCCTGGTATGGAACGCTGCCCAGGCTGGAGTGTGTGAGCTCTGGAAAACCGCCCTGATGAAAGTTTCACAGAAAATGTGACAATGAATGCCCTTGTGCTGAGAGCAAGTCAAGTATGCACCCTGGGGAGGTGTTACTAAGCCAAGGTGCATCTTGACTTCTAACTCAAATCCATGAAGAAAAACAATAAGAAAACTTTAAAAAAGGGAAACAAAAATGTAAAAATACCCCCTGCCCCCCCTTAGATTCTGGATGGTCTTTGAAGTATGGCAACAAAATGTTTCATATATAAATTACAGGCTGTCAGAGAACTGCCTCTGACTAGTGATACTAGGCACAGAACCGCTGCTTCAGCAAATCCCAGGGTTGCTAGCAAGGAAGGGTTGTAGCTCCTTAATTACAGTGCTGTAATTAAAGCAGTAAAATTTCCTTGGTGTGCAGAGACAGATATCAGCATAGATTATCTGTAGGATAATACAAAAGGGAAAACGGTCTCATTTCTGCCTTTTCACTTAGGAGCCCTCCACGGCAGGCATGTCCCCTCGCCCCGCAGCTGGCAGCACCTTTGCTCTAAGCCTGGCCTCACAGCTCATCTCAGGAAGAGCTTGTAAGCTTCCAAAGCTGAACAATTCTAACTATATACAAGTTGCAGAGGGCTTTTCAATATAAACTTCCTTCAAGAAGACCCTTCACATGAAATCTAGGCATATTCTGGTGCACTTTTGTCTCTTTCGAACTACTTTACAATCAAAAGGCTAGTTATAAAAGTACCTTCGACACAAGACAATTCTGCACAGAGGTTCAGATTGACATAGAATGAAAATTCACACAACACAGAATTTTTCCTTAGTCCCTCCCACGTCAGAGAGTCTTCATGGATTACAGAAGACAAGGCCCAACATTTCATCAAAGGTCTCTTTTCATCTCCAGGGACAGCACTGTCTGCCAGGGCACCTTTCTGCCAGGAAGTAGCCAGATGAAGTAAAGGTACCAGTTCCACAGTGCTTCTGAAAGCCTGGAAAGAAGCCGCCTAGAAAACCTCCTTTTAGAAGAGGTGTTCTCTCCATCCACAAAACTGATTCTCTTTTTAAAGAAGCACAAAACGCGAGAAGCTCTACGTTAGGCTTTGAACAGCTACGCTCCTTACAGTTTAATTCCTCTACTGAGGTTTCATTTACAATCATTTCTACTTCTTCTGGATGTAACGAATTTCTGAGGAAGTTAGTCTGAAGGATGTACTAGTCAGCTACGGGGAAAAAAGGTTAAGCAAAGGGTTTCTGTAACAGGAAGAGAAGATCTGCTGGTCTGACCACGGAATTGCCTATCTTGGAAGTGTCCCAACAGATCAGGCTTATACTGATAAAAACTTGACTCGTATCTAGAGAGTTACTAAAGCCGCTGCAGGCTTACGGAGTCAAGTTGGGAGGCAGAAGGAATCAAATCCCATACCATACCTGAGGACTACTGGACAGTGATACCAACAATCCTGATTTCCAAATGTGAAACAGCGTTCTATATACCAGACAGCATCAGAAGGGCACATCCAGAGTAATGGAGATGATGCCTGAGATTCATGTGTCTTGTGAATTAACTGAAGTAATTAAGTAAGAAATGCTGCTATTTTGCAGCATTCAAACTGCTACAGCACTGATGTGTGAAAGCTCAGTTGAATTGGGATGGAGTCAGTACAGAAAAATTGTCTGCATGTACTTAAGGACAGAAAAAAACCCTATAAATATCAGTGAGACCCTGGCAAAAAGAGAAGCCCAAGTATATACTCCAGGTGTTCTATTCAGAAGACCTCAAGAAAATTTATTACATTCTGGAAACATGGAAGGAAACATGGCAATGATGAATTTCATTTGTACTGGAATACTGATATCCTTGTTTGATGAAAAGACATGAATTAAAGAGTGCACTGTGAGCCCTTTATTGTCATGACCCTCTCGGAAAAAGGATTAGCTCAGGCTTGGGAAATCTCAGTAGAGAAGCTTTTTGGTCCAGAATTCTGGTAATCCCCTACCATGTTTTTTCCAACTTGCTGGGCTTCTTTTTCTTAGAATATGAAGCAGCAGCAACTACCAAGGAAACACAAGCGCAGATAAGGTTGAGTGGAACTTCTCTCACTGGAAGAAGAGAGGGACTTGCTTCTTTTCGAAGCCTCAGCAACTACTGTATCAGTACAGTTTCACAAGATCTGAAAGGTAACAGTTGTTAGCCTGCAATTTCAACTTCTTCCATTGATTTAGTTTCTTTTGGCTCCCAGTTGATGACAGAAAACGACAGGATCAGAAAGCAGCCCCTGTTCTTCGAGACGAGAACGCTCAATGCGAGTTTTGAGGATCCTAATCTCATAGCTAAAGGTTTGTCCAAAATTCCATCTCTGATGGTATGATTGTTTCCTTTCACAAAGAAACCACATCAGATGTAACATTCAGTGCAGTAATGAAAAGATTTCATTACTTTATATGCAAGCAGATATTAATTAGAAATTCCCATTGAACTATAATAATAAATAACAAATCAGATGAGAAATAATACACAGCTGGTCTTCAGCTCTTCAGATTTGATTCTTTTTTCTTTCCTATTTTTTTGGAAGGTGAAGGTACACGTCCCTGCCCCTGATTTGTGTGTCTTTCTACAAAGCTTTCTTTATAATCTGGATTCACTCTCTTAATTTTTGGAACCCTAAAGGAAAAATATATCTGGGAGATTCTCAAAAAAGCCTTAAGATTTGTGCATCCTTCTTGGACGTGAACTACAGCTTTCATCAGTCCTCTCGGGAAAGGCAGAAGTGGCTCCAGTGTGTTACCAGGGCAACTGAAGACCTAATTTGCATTGAACTACGGAAATTAGTAACGATTTAATGATCTCTGTGGGACTCTCCTTGGGTGGAAACAAAGAGCAGATATTGCAGAACCATTTCATACAATGATCCAATGCAGGATTCAGGATAAGTGAAAACTAAGCACAGAAAAGAAAGAATGAACTCACTAAAACCAACTGGCATAAAAGAGGTGGGAGAAAGCAAGGTCCTCTCCCATCTCGTGATAAGGAAGAAATTATTTGTGGCTCTCAGCCATCTGCATATGAAGCTTTCTCACAGGCTGACCAGGACCAATTACTTCCTACAGCTGACAGGAGGGGATGATGAGGTCTTTGTGCTGTGCTCCAAACCCTACAGTGCAGGTGACATTCCCCAGGTTGCTCTGCATGTTAGGAGGGCACCTGCAGGTCTGACTGAGAGCAGCAGAACCCTGAGAAGCTGCTGCCTGGTTCCACTGGGCTCGTTCACCCCACGCTTAATGAAGGAGTTTCTGTGCAATCCACACAGACCTTCCCAACAACGCAGCTAGAAACTATTCCTGGCATTTCTGCAGGAAGAGAATGCATCCTACAGACCTCTCACTACAAACTATTGACTATTAATACTACCGCTACTACTTATTTACATAATTTTGAGGAGAAACACCTCAAAGACACAAGAAACTGTGAGAAACAGGCTCTCCGAAGCCGAGGCTCAAAGCGAAGACCTGGCCAGCATCCACTGGTGCTGGAGATAAGAAGTGTTCCCTGTGCGCTGACTGCCTTGTCACACAGGGAGCACAACATTTATTTAGTGAAACACTCAGAGGTGTAAAAGCGCTTAGTGTAAGGGATGGTACGCCACTTGCACACCAAATCTGTAAAATTAACGGCATTAACTCAGCAAGGACCCAGGCTAATCCAAACAGCTATACTGAAAATGCCACTAACCATCTGTCAATCTCTGGTTCATATTTCAGAGCATATATATTTTCTCATTTCTTAACACTAGACATCACCTGATACTCACTGAAATTATAAAATTAACATAGTAAGTTTTTGAGGGAAAAAAAAATCACCTACTTGTGAAAAGAGGTTAACCTCTTTAACGTGGAGAGCACATTGTATATGTCATCATCATCAGCTTCTTCTCCCTGCAAAGGAAAGGCAATCCATTGAGAGTTCAGCAATCCAGCAGAGGACACTACTGCACGCGGAGGAGCTCATTTCCTTGAGGGCTTATGTTGACACCAAAACTGATCCCAAATTTTCCAAATACTTTCATCTAGATTCCATAATAATAATATTTAAATAATTACTGCATGTCACCAGGAAATGGGCAAGATCACCTGACAACACCCAGCAGTACTGCCGTGTTAATACTCAAAGCAGTATCCTCCAGCAGCAGAGGTCATTCCCAAGAATAAAATCTGAGTTCTGCCTTTTACAAAAAGGACTGAACTGCAGTTTCACCATCAGCTGACGAACACGCTACATGAGTAAAGCCAAAGGCTTGCTTTGCTCCACACCAGAAACCTGCAGATGTCAACAGCAAGTTTTTTGAAGTGATGAGTGGAAAAATTGCTTTCTTCTCCTGTTTTCACGCTGCTTACTGCATTACACACTGCAAGGCACGGCAACTGCATCCTGTGTGCAGACTGACACACACTCCTAACTGGAAGGTGTTTTTTTAAATTTAGATTTTACAAATCTGAGGAATCAACAGTCCAAGAATGAATATTGCACAATTAAATCCAAACTTTTAGTTTAAATTTAATTTTATCTTTTTGGCATTTTAAAATATCATTATCCTAAAATGTTACGCAAACCGAACAGCAAATTCTCTTAGCGAAACAAGTGGAAATGAGGTACTTTCAAAACTTATTTTTTCCAGCAACTTTCTGAAACAAGAAACCCACTTACAATGATTCTTCTCCATTTCATTTTGATCATATTTTTCCATCTAAAAGCCCAACAATTAAGACATTTTTCTGCCTTCAGATGCAATTGTCAATCAATGTTTCTCTCATTATCAACCTAGGGGGAAGCCACAAAGCAGTGGGATACTTGCTGGGGTACAAGTATGTGCATTTTTTAATGTAAAATATCTTTTAAATTATGAAATAGACTTATTAAAATTAATTATTCCACCTAGCATCACCCAGCAAAGAGTATCACAAAGGCCAAAATTTCAAATCCTTGCTACCACTCTTCTTTCTTACTTTCTCCTACTTTTGCCTTGGTTTTGTCTCTGCACCTTTCTCTAAGACACGTCTGACCTCCACACTCCCTTTTCCTTAGAGATTTAAACCTCTTAATTCTTCACTTCTCATGAGACTTCCAGACACAGCTTTTCTTTATAATCCTCCGTCCTCATCCCTCTCCCATGCAAGTGAATACACACAAAGATCACAAGCCCTCACTTGCATTTCTCCACTCCTTCCCCAGCTGGGTGACGGAAGGGCACACATCACAAGTATTTTGGTATCACTGGCCCATGTTCGTGCACGAGCCCAGTCTTTGCTCCCTGCCCAGCAGCTCCAGTGAACCCTTCAGGGCTTTTTGCATGAGTACTGTGTACAGAGAGGGGAAGGGAAACGGAGCGGGAATAAGCAGCTACCGGCTTCCTGATTCAACAGCAGTTAGTAATAAAGGAAAACTGCAGGAAAAAAGTTTTTCTCCTCTAGTTCATTTCTCCCGAGAAGACCGGTGGGAAGTTGTTTACGAACCCCAGCATCTCACTGCTCTTACCCGATTCCCCTTGGGTAAAGGTGAGGCTGGAGAGATCTATCAAGCAGTGGCAGAAAGCAGAAGAGAAGGCTGCAGACCCATGCAGCACACCGAAAATACGGAGTGTGTTTTCTGAACTCCCGCAGCACCCACGTGCCTCTAGTCTAGAACAGCTGGACTGCGCCAGCTGTGCTTCACTGGCATACCTGATCCAAAACGGGCTGGGGCGGGAGAGAGGCAGGTTTCCAGCCTCCTTTCACCTTTGCTGATTGTCGTGCTGCAGCACAGCTCTCTGAGGCCCAGAGACCACCCTGCCTGTGGAAGAGGACTCCCCAAGAAGGACTTCTGAAAACACACGGCTGGGGGCTGTGAGGTGCAAAGGGAAGGCCAGCACGGGATCTCCTCACACCAGAGATCCCAGAACAAGAGACCGACGCGAGAGTGAACCAAATGTGACACTAATGGGACTGCTGGCTTCCAGAAGGGTATGTGGATGACAGAAAAGCTGCTGACAGAACTAGAGGACTGGTTCTTGCCTCGACTCCTCTTCAGAGCTGCTGCAGGGAGGAGAATGGGTCCGTCAGAGAAAGAGCAGCGGCTGTACAGCAGGAGTGTTCCTGTACTGGCTAACTGAGCTTGGGATTCTGGCTGAAAAAGAATGACCTGTCGGTGTCTCAGCAATGCTAACAAAATAGTGAGTGGATCGTGGGTGAAACCATCCAGGGAACAGCACACCACCTCGGAGCCCTGCATAGATGCACGGATGAGCACACAGCTGAACAGTGTGGAAACTTCCAGGGGGCTCTTCCAAAAAAGCTGCGTGTCACAGAATCACAGAATGTCAGAGATTGGAAGGGACCTCGAAAGATCATCCAGTCCAATCCCCCTGCCGGAGCAGGACACCTAGATCAGATCACACAGGAACGCATCCAGGCGGGCTTTGAATGTCTCCAGAGAAGGAGACTCCACACCCTCTCTGGGCAGCCTGTTCCAGTGCTCTGTCACCCTCACCGTGAAGAAGATTTTCCTCATATTCAAGTGGAACCTCCTATGTTCCAGCTTGAACCCATTGCCCCTTGTCCTGTCACTGGATGTCACAGAGAAGAGACCTAATTTCTGTTTGTTACAGTGGCTGCTACACAACTGTCCCCAGAGAGCACAAACATGGCACTTGCTTTGGAGAATTTCCAAGAATTTCCATAGTGTAGCCAGCAGGAGCGGGGCAGGGATTGTGCCCCTGGACTCGGCACTGGTGAGGCCGCACCTTGAATCCTGGGGTCAGTTTTGGGCCCCTCCCCACAAGAAGGACATTGAGGGGCTGGAGCAGGTCCAGAGAAGGGCAACGGAGCTGGGGAAGGGTCTGGAGCACAGGGCTGATGAGGAGCGGCTGAGGGAGCTGGGGGGGTTCAGTCTGGAGAAGAGGAGGCTGAGAGGAGACCTCATCACTCTCTACAGCTGCCTGAAAGGAGGGGGCAGTGAGGGGGGTGCTGGGCTCTGCTCTAAAGGAACAAGTGATGGGACAAGAGGAAACGGCCTCAAGTTGCGCCAGGGGAGGTTTAGGCTGAAGATTAGAAAAAATGTCTTCACTGCAAGAGTGCTCAGGCATTGGAACAGGCTGCCCAGGGCAGTGGTGGAGTCACCATCCCTGGAGGGGTTCCAGAAACGTGTGGATGTGGTGCTTGGGGACATGGGTTAGTGGGTTGGGTGGTGTGGGGTTGACGGTTGGACTTGATGATCCTTGAGGTCTTTTCGAGCCTTAATGATTCTGTGATTCTATAAAACGAGAAAGAGCTGAAAGGAGATATTTTCATAATGTCTCACAACAAGGCAGTGTAACAGACATGGCAAGTCAGTGTCCAGAAACTGGGATTCCACTTGCTTCTTGTTTTGATTCTTGAAAAAACCTATAGGTACTTTCTTCCATCTGGAGGCAAGGCAGTGTGAATGAGACGCTTTTTGCTGACCTGAACTTGGGTGCGGAGACTTAAGCTGAAGATTCTCCAAGAGCTAGGCTTGGAGAAACAACAAAGGAGAGTGGTCCCTGCATACAGAGCCAGACTGAATCCTGGTGCTGGATGTGTGGATAGTGAAAAACGTGAGGACCTCACCCGAGTTCCTAAACCTCTGTCAGTGGGTGCCGATGGAAAGTGAAGGCCACTCTTTATGGGGATGAGTTGCTGGACATCTGATGTGGAGAACTTGGCTGGTTCTGAAGGTGGATGTTTGCGCTGGTCCAACGTTAGCCCTTTTTGCTACCTAAGTCAGCAACAGATTCCCCAAGGTTTTTGTCTCAGAGTTTTTGGTGAGGTGAGGTGCTTAAAAAATCCATGGCTATAAAAACAGAGAGCCAAGACACGTCAGGTGGCATTAGCTGAAAGGATTCCCTTGCCATGCACAGATGGGCAGAGACATAGCAGAAATTCTGGAATGTCTTTTCAGATTCTGCTCAGAAGTTTCTGAGAAAGTACACATAAAATGGCAGACAGGTAAACAGCAAAGCAAATGTATTCTATCAAAGAACGTACAGTGGCACACTAACTCCTCTGGGTTGTGGAGCACTGGCTTCCCGCATACACTGCCTTTTTTACTCGTGTACATTCCTACAGCAACAGAAAAAAATGTATTTACTCTGCAATGTGACGGGGCATATATTCAGTATGCCTGTATGTGGCATATTACTTAAAGACAGAAAAAAGCTTATCTTCTTTAACATGCAAGTCTAAAACAGAGACTACAGCTTAACTTTCTATAAATGTACATCAAAAATTCAATGTATCTGCCACAGTGCACTGCATGACTAGAAGAGTGAAGAAAAAGATTCATGCAGCTCTTATGTTTAAAAATCATGAGAATTACAACAAATAAAGTAGTGCTACAGAAAATTAAATTGATGTAAAGCAAGAAAAAATGAGTGAGGTTTCTATTCGTATTTAATGTATTCTGTCTTATGCATTTTGAAGGATAAATTCTTACAAGTAAAACCCAGGTACCTCCAGGTTTCAGACCTGTATCTTTATTTCATTCTTTCCAGAGCTCTTTCAATATGCTGTTATAAATATTTTACTAAATCCTCTCTTCCATTCAAGGCATAATCCAGTCTTGATTCTGGCAGCATATCGATTTGCAACTACTGGAAGCACCACAAGCATTAATGTAAATGCACCTTTCCCTGCATTTTTCATCAGCTTTCACCCATTCATCTATTTAATTTCTTTCGTAGACTGTTTAAATACTAGACTAAATTTTCAGAAGCAAGATTGTTCCGTGGTCTGTGTTTTACAGCATCAATGGTTTGCAGGCTTAATGTCTAGTCCAAGGGATTTTCTACATGGAGAAAGAGCTCCAAATAATTATGAAATAGTTGCTGCTGAACTACATCTTCAGATGGGTTTCATGACTTGGTAAGAATGTTTTTCTGCAGTTTATCATAATGTATGGTAGGTAGTCTAATTAAATTCATTTTAAGAAAACAAACCTCCTGCAGTAGGTCCTCTACAGAATGGTTGAATCGATCCACAAATTCATCAATAAGCTGGCTGTGGGCAATGTCAACTCTGTTCTGGATTGTATATTCCTCACTACAGAGTATGCTGTAGGTTTTGCTGCAGGCTTCGAGAACATCCGATTCCACATGCTTTTCCACAACAAACTTAATCTGTTTCAGTAAGGCATCCAGATGCTGTAGATCAGAAAAGAAGTTCAGCTTTCACCTTACCTGAACAACGAAACTCAAAAACAAAGTAATTCAAGGAATACACCCATTCAAGGTTAGATTACTAGCATGCCAAATGAAGGCACAGTGCTGTCTGACCAGAATAGTAATCAGAGACTTGGAAGCAACCAGACTTCTTGCCCAATGTACTATACCTTTTCCATTCTGCCCGTGCTGTAGATTTCCAGATCAAAATACTGAGGGATCTGCAGGAGATTTGCAACCTTCTCGGCATCAGCAGAGTACTAGAACATCATTGAAACAATATAAAAATAGTGAAGTAAAATAAACACCTACACTACAGAATGAAAAAGTTTAAAGACGGTTGTAAACACCAGTGAGAGATTTACTTTGTTGAAAAATGTACCTTTGATAGCAACAATGGAAGTGCAATAATGAAATGCTCAGTCAATTTATTTCTGTCATCTATCTGAGTTTTTCTTTCTTTTGCTGTCAAGACCTGCAAGTGATCAAAAATAGCTAAAGTAAATACAGTTTCTGCATATAGCATTCATTATTTTCTCTAAAGTTTGTATTACAAACAAAAATCCATGCAAGTATATTTTTAATAAATCAAAAAAAGAGGGAATAAAAAACTCAAACACATTTGGACTGAAGAGTGATTAAATGGGAGAACCATGTGTCCTAAGAAGCCGTGCTTGAAAAGGAAAATACCACATCATCCAGCATGATATTGTCTCGACACATCAACATTTTTTAAGGATTGAAATTCAAATCTAACCCAAGTCAGTGGAAGTTTTGCTATTGCTTCCAAGTGAATTGAGCTGTGGCTTTCACACATTAAACAAAGCGTTAATCTAAAACCTCAGGGCGAAACGAAGTATAATGAGGAAAACCAAAATCAAACCACACTGTAACAGTGATTTTCATAAGAGGATTCATGGCCTTGTCTCTAAACCGGAATGCAATTCCCAGTGAGAGCAGACATCCAGGTTCACAGAACTCAGTTACAAATTCCAGTGACAGACACACTGACGCTACTAATGCTGTCATAGCAAAACCACCACGAAACAGGGAATACAGAGACAATAATCACAACAGCATGCTTCATAAAAGCTTAGATCTGGCTTCTTGGCTTCACAAAAGGAGGAAAACAAAAAGCGATAATTATTAAATAAATAAATTTATTTGAAAACAAATAACGATAATAAAGAATACAAGTTAGCTGATGCTGTATGCATAGCAAAGCTGCCAGACTGCACAATAAGGGTTACAAGCTGAAGCCAGGGAAGAAACTACTCCACAAGAATGTGAGTGCATCATCGAAACTCTGCTCCCATTTCAACTCAGAGATACACTAGCGAGATCATGAGAATGTGACAAACCTCTACTGACAAGTCAGAGATCCCTGCAGTTACCATCCCACAACTCATGATCTAACTGAAAAGAAGCAGAAGCTGAATGCCATACCTACATCTCTCTGGGAGTGTGGAATCATAGAATCACAGAATCATTAAGGCTCGAAAAGACCTCAAGGATCAAGTCCAACCGTCAACCCCACACCACCCAACCCACTAACCCATGTCCCCAAGCACTACATCGACACGTTTCTGGAACCCCTCCAGGGATGGTGACTCCACCACTGCCCTGGGCAGCC
>NW_010107110.1:30308-30983 GCF_000699245.1 Pterocles gutturalis | reverse complement strand
GAGGTCTCCTCTCAGCCTCCTCTTCTCCAGACTGAACCCCCCCAGCTCCCTCAGCCGCTCCTCGTCAGCCCTGTGCTCCAGACCCTTCCCCAGCTCCGTTGCCCTTCTCTGGACCTGCTCCAGCCCCTCAGTGTCCTTCTTGTGGGGAGGGCCCAAAACTGACCCCAGGATTCAAGGTGCGGCCTCACCAGGGCTGAGCACAGGGGCACAAAGGAGGGAACGGATGGAAACAGAACATGTGCTCAGGCGACAGGCAGCCAATGGAGGCAGCAGGCATCCAAAACAACAACGGAAGCAAGGGGGAACAGATTTGTAATGAGGGTCAGAAACCACCTCCACAGCACACAACAGGCAGCTGGACACACACAGCAGCAACCGCAGCTCCTGCACCGACTCGCAGGGCAGCACCACCCGTTCTGGCAGAAGCCGCTAGCTCATCAGAAGGGAACACAAAGGCAGCCAGGGAGTCAGGCTGCCACCTCCTAACAACCCCCTCACATCCTGGAGACCAGAGATGGCTAATTCAGTGATGCTGTTTATTAACCTCAGTCCCAAGGATGGTCTTGAGGCTCTTTTGATTGTCCTTCAGAAGGTGAAATTTATTTTATCAAAGTGTTTTCTGTAGCTTTGAAGAAATCCAGACACTGAAAATCTAAGACTAAGCAACCTGCTGAA
>NW_010107110.1:0-30277 GCF_000699245.1 Pterocles gutturalis | reverse complement strand
AAGTGAACTGAACTGTACATCTCCTGAGATAGAAAAAATACCTGGAAAGCTAACAGTGGCATTATTTGGTGCTCCAAACAGAAAATACAAACATGAAATCTCTGTTAAATTTAAAGGTTGCTTTGTCTGCTAGAATGGTTTGCAGCTAGAAACAAAACAGTGCAGTTGCACGTACAATACAGTTGTGGTAACACAGGATAATAAATACTTGTTCAAATTTGAGTAGTGCTTTTGTAGATTCCCTCCCCACCCCTGAAATGTTTTTAATAATTAGGAATTCCTTAGCATATGCTTTATAAATTAAAGTATATAAAGCATGTTTAAACTGTTGGTTTCTTGGAGCTTCTCCTGGGATGCTGTTTCTGGACATGCTTTTGGCACATAAAAATTAAGCTAAGTAACTGCATTTAATTTAGCAACAATGAAAGCAACGTCTGTCTCCAGATTTCACCTTCATTCAGTCTGTGGCTTTATTTAATAAACTAGTTATGATTATTCAGAACAGAACCTAACAGAAGTACCAAATGTTCACATGGGTTTATTTCATTTTATTCTAAACTAAGTAAGAGGGGGAATACCAAAAATCAGGAAGATACATTTGGGAGGCTGAGATCCTTTTGGAACATGCATGCTGTATTTGTGGAGAATACAGCTGAAAGCCTGTTATCACCCCTTGTGACTTCCACTGAAATGCTTAAGAGTGCATGCCCACCCTTCGGAACGGAATTCCACTGATCCCCAGTCACTAGAAAAGAGGCAGCTAGATTGCAATATGGCCAGAATGTCACATTCTTACATTGACATTTAAATTGAGATTAAATTGACATAATTCTCTTTGAGCTCCTGCTCAAAGCAGAGCCAGCTCAGGGGTCAGGCCAGGGTGCTCAGGGCTTTGTCCAGACAGGCCTTGAAAACTGCCTGGAAACCGCACCAACTCTCAGCTCCTGTTACAGTGCTCTCAGGATGCAGATACTGTTGGCTTTCTCTACAAATTTTACATCCACATTAGCAGCACATTCCTTTTTATGGAAGGCAGTCCATCAGTGATCTTGTTCTGCTCCTGAGCTCTACACTTTCAATTCTAAACTACACTTAACATTAAGGGCTGTAGATGTGCGTACACTGAAAGTGTAAGCCAGGGGTATGATAAAAAGAACATCTAAAAAGTAATTTTTAAAAAGTGTTTTCATGCTGTAAGTTTATATTACTTAACTTGGCAATGAAAAACCCAAAATGAAACAAACAAACAAAAAAACGAAACATGTCCAGAAACAGAATTTCCACTATTTTTCTCCAGAAACATTCACATGAAACAGGAAACACCGATTACAAAAATCTACTTTAGAAGTGTGAATATGTGGCATTGTAGACAAATATTTGATGTCACTGTAGTAACACACACAGGTCCGAGCCACCTATTTCGAGTACCACTTACTCTCTTGCCAGTGCCTCTGCCTACGGGTGGATGTGCTTCGGCAGCCTGTCTGATGGTACACACCATCAGCTCAATCAGAGCGCTCTCCTGCCGGTCAGATTTTTTTAGAGAACAAGGAACATCAGCTCAGACGTGTCTGCAAGAGATCTTAAAGATGACAATTCTGTGCCTGCAGTTGTAAAACACAGGGAACAAAGAACAACGTAGAAAACATCATTTAGTCCCATTTATAAAACCAAGGCTTTCCTCCTTGATCTTTGAATGACCATTCACATCATCTCAAAATGGATATGGCAGAACTGAAAGAAGTCCAGAGAAATGCAGTCTGGAAAAAGGATGAATGAAGGGGAATGTAACAAAGATCTACAAAATTAAGAGCGTTGTGGAGGACAGAGTGACTGACTGCTCACTGTCACTCGCTTATAAAATATTCTCACCGTCATGAAGTAGTATTTCTGTTCTTTGGGAAGTGCTTCTGGTAACATCTACAGGATCAAACGCCACTAGGCTATACAGATCCAGAGAACCAGAGTCCCTAATTTCCTAAGGACATTACCATATAAATACCACAGTTGTGGCAGATGGATACCAAAAGGCCAGATTTTGGAACACTGAGATGACCAGCACGTCGTGCTAGGAAGCAGCAAGAGTATATTGTTTTTTCAGCCACCTAACCCCTCTGAAAATCCCTGAAGCAGGAGAATCTCAAACACTTACAAAGGATCTTGAACGACCCTCATTACCGTTAGGGACTCTTCGCCACAACCTCCCTGGCTACCTTGTGCACACACAGATCTGTTGGTGAAAGAATCCCCTTGTTTTTATTCCTCTTAAGAATTCATTAGGTTTTAACATTGTCTAGAAAAGCTCTGTATTTAATTAACACCACATGAAGTGCTTGGTTATTCAAAATTCAATTAGCTACTGAATTTATTGAACTGTTTGTGTATGCACTAGTTATTTAAACATTCCGTCAGGAAGAAGTCCGAGCCTTTAACATAAGGGAGCCAGAGTACAGCAGACTTCACAAGATGAAAAACAAGAGTAGAAAAATCCTGCTTTGAAGAGAAACACATTAAAAATGGATTAAGCTAAAATCTTCTTCAAATATGCTTTCTAAACAAACCACAACATCAATACCTCTGTCACTCGCAGTGAAACACCTTTTTAAGGGATAATCAACATGTGCAACATCAATAAAGTACAGAGGTTAAACAACTACCTTCTTCTCCTTGGACTGGCTCCTCCAAGAGCAGTTCTGTCATACATTCCCAATCTTTCAGCAGCTCCTGGGAGCTCTCCCACAAACTGTCCACCAAGTAGGCTGCGTGTTCATGCAACTAGAAAAATCCAAAGCAACCATGAGCACAGTGTTCTGGTACAAACAGCAGTTCTCCAGCTTTCACAATCGTTTGGCCACAGAGAGTGTCCTGGGCATGTACTCTCACGTTAGTTGGAAAGAAAATTCAGTTTGAAACTAACTCTGGAAGATCTTCCAACTGAATTATACAACTGCACAACAATGAGGATATGTTTTAACGGAAAATGGAATAAAACCAAATTGAGCTTCTTCTCCATAAAGCAGCTTGTTTGTGAAAAATCTTTCTCGGAGTTTTGATCTAGAAGCCGTAAACCTACCTCTCCTCACTTTCTTACTGCATTATAAAATGCAGACATGGTGAGACATGAGACTAAGAGAGGGCTTTAATATATTAATTCTGAATTTTATTTTTCATACATGCTGCTACATGTTCAGAAAACAGTAGCAGAAATCCTACTGATTTCAGGGGCTCCACAATTAACACTAATGGTAACTGCAAAAAATGTTTATGCGAATTAACACAATTGTTGTAAAGTGAGAAAAATAATCCCAAGCCTTCCACTGTTTTGTGAAGTCTTTTTTAACCATTACCAAAGGGTAACAAGCACAATATGTAGATGGGATCCGCTTGCCAGACATGGACTGACGCCCTAACTGGAGAACACCTAAGAGCGCAGGGAAGGAGGTCTCAGTACGTTCATCTACTCTTCTGCTTCTGACAGCTTTGGGCAAAACGTCCTGTGTCACAGAGCTCCCTGAGGCTTGCCACAGGTTCACCTTCTCTTCTGAACTCACCCTCTCAGATTGCCGTGCGTACATCTTCTAGTCCTATGCAGATGGAATCTCCCAATTCTCTAACTCTTTATTAAAAGTGGAGTCATAATATTCTGCTTAGTTTCCAACAACGCTCTCAGAAACAGCGATAGCAAAGGCTGGCCCTGAGAGAGGAGCGATCTCAGGGAGCAGTACATGGCTTCCCATGCATGGGAAGGTGCTTTGCTGATTGGGGCTTTGGGAGCAAGGTTAAGTTTCTTTTCTTCTCAGAAGGATAAAGAAGGTTAACACTAAGTAACTCCCAGCCACACACACTCAGATTTAAGGTATTTTCCCCAGAAAATACAATGATCTACTACAGTCTAAGTTTCTAAGAAATTGGAACTAAAAATACATTCAGACAGCACACTGAAGGCTCACACAGGTCGTGATATTTCATCCAGACTTAACGTGTAGGTTTACAAGGTTTTTCTAAAAATGTCAATGTTAACTCTGTACCTAAATGTAATCCCTCCTTCTCAGCATCTCTGACTGTGTTTCTTTTCATCCTCACAGTCAAGTCTTTTGTTGAAGCTTTCACAGCAATTAAAATACCTGATTGCGATACCTTTCCTTTTGCTTTCTGTCATTCCTTTCCTTCAGCCTCCCTTTGCCACCTATTCATTACCAAATCAAATGTATCATTTTTAAACCTTTCCCTCTCTATCCTCAGAGCATCCTGTACCTGATAGGTTGTCTTCTCAAGTTTTCCTCCACCCCAATACCAGCACCACCTAAATTACTATCAGAATGTCTGCCACAAAACTTTCCATATATGCTGTCCCCATAGACATAAACTACGGGCACAATGCCATCCGTGTTGTGTTCATCAAACACTTCCCGCCATCGTATATATGCTCACTGTCTCCATTCTCTGACACGTTCAGGATGCTGCAGCATAAAGCCCTGAACAACCTCAGCCAATCTCACAGCTGACTCTGCTTTGAGCTAATGACCTCCAGGTCCTTTCCACTCTGAATTATTACATGATTCTGATCATAATTGGAGGTATTATGTAATTTTTGTTCCTTTCTGGTTCAAATTATTTTACTCCACAAAGAGTAACTCCAAAGGTATTCACAGTTATCTTAAAAAACAACCAGTCACATTTCTACGTAACAATGAATCCCGGCAGCCACAGTACTACTGGCAGTGCAGTACTGAGTACAGTGGGGATGTGCAAGAGCAAAATAAACCGTGAGTAAGATTTGAGTTGAATTTGCTTGATGGACAAGGAAACGGGGGGCACGGTAAAGGGTATACAGTATTTCCGAAATTATGGCAAAAAAAAAAAGAAAAAGAAAAGAAAGACAACTTGTTACTGTATGTTGATAAATCACTGCTTACGTTCCAGGCTTTAATAAATATGAAAAGGTTAAAAATGAATTTTATTACCTCACTCTCAAGAAAGAAAAGAACCAACATCCTAATAAGGTTTCCATTTGGACTATTTCGCCCCCTCCTCTTTGCTAGAGCCTCTTCAGCTTGGGGATCATGTCTGCTGAACAATCTGAAAACAAGCAAAAGCAGCTATCGTGTTCATCAAAACAAATCTCATTGCTGCAATAGTATGATGAGCATTCATTCTTGATACAGTAGATTTGGTCATAAAACACACTGAAAGTATCTCAAGCTATTTCTTTCACGGGAAAGATGACATGACCTCTGCCTGTCTTTACAGATGAATTTATCTTCAGAGTCTTCGAGTTCACAGAGCTGGAAGAGTTTCACCCAGGCAAAAGCTCTCCAAAATATATTTACATTGAAAGATTTTGCACAGTCTTATATATTTGCATAATTTGTATAGTTTTGCATTTTTAACTTATCAAGTCTTAAATGGTGGTAGCACTTACTCCACTAGTGCCACAAGAACTAAGGTTGTATCTTCACCGGGGTCACACTGACTGGGATACAGTACAAACCTGCCATCCCATTGAACAACCAACCTCAGGTACCAGTACCAGCGCAAAGGATAAAGCAAGGCACCAGTCAATCATCTGGGTTTTTTTTCAGGCATTCATTATACATTCTGCATTGAGTTCTGGATCCACGACTAATTCCAAACCACTCTCAATGCTCAAACTTGCTTGCTTAAAGAGATCTCAGATGTGTCCACGTTACAGTTACAGCAACGACTGTTTGAGAAGTCAGAAAACTGCTCCTTGCTTCCACAGTGAAACCACAGTCACACAGCAAATTAGAAATGTGAACTGCAGTATTCGGATTTCACTGCTACAATTCACTGAAGAGAGAAGGATGAGTTACCCACAAACGTTGTATTCATGTTTTTACATAATTTTTTCTAACATGTATCTTGGCACAAAAAATTAGATAACTTGGATTCTGACATAAATACTCTATAAATATATTAAACTCTAATGTCCCAACCCATGAGGGGAAAAAATAAAAGCTGCAAACACTAAAAGGAAAAGGTTAACTACTGTGACGTGGCAGTGTCCTGGTCACAGTTACTGATGCGGTATGATTCACATCCATGGAAGAGCTCGCTCATTTCCTTTGGCAGAGTGGGTACGTGAAAGATGTAACCACGGTGTAATGCATTTTTAGGAGAAGTCAGTGAGTTTAGAAACAAATTTCTTAATTATTACTCCATAAAAAAAAGGTCTAAAGTTCACAATTTTGAAATAAACTGTTTTAGAGCTTTGTAAAAATGATGACTGCCTATCAGGAAGACTATCAGGGACGTACAGGCCCTATACATATAATCACAACAGTAATTCAGCAACAGCTACAAGATTTAAACCAACTTTAGGTTTATGCAGCCTTTAAGGAGTTAGGAACAGTTATCTGAATTCTAAAGCAAGAAAAATGTAAATTCTGTTTCTTCAAGTCTTAGGTCTTGAATTTAAACAAGGGAATGAGCCTCTGTTTTAAATTAAATAGCTGATTTGCTAAATTGGGATATTTCACTCGATTGCTTCTTTGCCTTTTGATCTTACCTCTGCCAGGAAGCATTCACAAATCTGGCCTTATTCCAGGGCAACTGAACACTTACTTTTTGTGAAGGAATTCTCCAGCTGCTACCGCAACGGGCCGGTGTGCCGAATACACCAGGTGATAAACATTCTCACAGTCTTCATTCGACAGAGCTTCTTCGCTTCCACTGAAAGAGTCAGAAAGCAACACCTGAACTAAAACAAATGTTTCATTTCACCCCCCTCACCTCCCATGGCTTACTTTTGACAGCTACAAGATTGATTTTTTTCCTACAAAATCCTAAACGGTTGAACACTGACTTCAAGGATCTTTGGTTCCATTTCCAAATACAGAGATGTTTAAAGGGCCTTTAAGACTGAAAGTTTGTCTCATTTCCTTCTCCCAGTTGTATCAATACATATAAAATAATATGATAAAACAATGTAATCCCTGTTTACAAATCTTGCCCTGCCTGGTTACTTAGACCATCACACTAACTACAACACACATCCTGCCAAACACTCCTTAGCGAACACTATTAAATTAAAAACCTGGAATGTTACATGAGGAAAACATAATTGCTTGCTTAAACTTATTTACTTCTATAGCACTGTCTGTTTGCTTCCAAAGCTTTTACCTTTTAAAGTAAAAAGGGAAAACCTGCCTCGGCCTCCTGGCCTGCTCCCTCCTCCAGTCAGGTCTGTTCACGCCCGTGTGCACTGCGTGGCCGGACGTGCCCCTCTGCTGGCCTGGGGAGGAGGAAGGAACATCCCCACTTCCAGCTGCCGAAAGGGCCAGGCCAGGGGGACAGAACTGCCTCAGCAGCGGGAGAAGGCACAGAAACACCCTGGGGATGGGCGGCAGAGACTGAAGCAGATCACGCCACACAGTGGGGACATAGAACATCCACCCATCAAATCAACACGCGATCACTTTGGGACCAAAGTATGGGGTGCGTTTAGAGCTACAATAATGCTGATGGAATAACCTGTCCGTCACTTTTACAGGAGTTATTGTGCTGACTAGATCTAGATTTCATTTTCAACATCACGGCAGCGAATCTGATCACACACATGCACTGGATGAAAGCTGATGAGAAGTTTATATTCTGTAATTACTTATTGACAGGAAAAAGTCTCCTTTTACCCTTATCTTGGGTGAATGACATAGTTGGGGCTTCTGCAGCTTCTGAGCTCAAGGTAGATTTTGCACATGAGTTTTCTGACACCCTGAAAAACTTCAATTTTTAAGCAGTATTCTTGAAAAATGCTATGAGCCATGGAACACTTATATTCCATCAATTAGATCAAAATATCACCACTGTCGCATACAGGAATATTACCTTCCTCCTTGTTTAGTCAGCATTCATCAGAAACGTTTATGTATCAGCACTCTATACATCATTTGGCTTCATACTACAAATAACTGTGAATTGGTCATTCCCCATGGTGATTGTTCATGACATTTTTCTGGAGCTCTGACCTGCCAGAATACTGCCCTGTGCAGTAACCCATATCCTTCTGCCGTTAAACGCATTTAGCGATGTTTTCATCACGCAACCAAAGAGAAAACAGGACAGGAAAAAAAAGGGGCACTGGATAATTGTTGACCTAAAATCTTACTGTTTTCCCAAACGTTGCTAATAGCGTAGGGAATAGATGTGTTCTACATCTCATTTGTGATCATATTTGTTACATTTGCTTTAAAGATATTACAGTAGATACGAGATTTCCTTTCTTCCTAATATTACAAGTCTAATATCTGTAAAGCAAAGTGACCAAAAAAAAAAGAAAAAGAAATGAAGTGCAGACTTCTTTACTAAGAGGAAAAGCTAGTCTAATATTTCACCCAAATTCTGCACATACAAAAACGTTCTTCAAAGTGGAGTCACTGGGTATACAGTACGATGCAGAAATTCTGTGCAACTGTTTGTAAAACGTATTTTCTTTCACATAGATTTTAATGACGATATGATAAAAGCTGAGCAGTGCTCCTGCAGGAGCTGTGGACAGGCTGGTTCACACAGTCAGCGTGTGGGATGATCTTTGAGCTGGATCTCTGCCTCAGGGAAGCCACTGCATCTCTGTAAGAAACAGCTGGGGACCTGGAAGCATGTCCCCTCCTGCACTGGATCTTTGCTTAGTTACTGCTAGAGTTCTTTTAGCAAATGTAACCCACAGATACTTGTTTCAGGGAGGACAATTATTCTGCCCTTGGCAAAAGGTATAAATGCCCTCTGGCATTCTTCCACAGCAAGGGAGGCACTGATTGTCCCAATCCATCAATACATTTTATATTTTGCCTACTGTATTTCCATGGGATAGAATATTGTATTTTAGCTTCATGACTGTAGTATTACACGGTCAGTCCAACTTCATACGAAGTGTAAAGTAACAGGTTCACTTCATCACGCAAGCAAAGAAATGATGTCAATGAAATCCTGCTGGCCTGGGTAACTTTCAAAGGGAATATACTGGTTTTGAAAAATACTCACTGAAGTATTAGCGTGACTAATCGAATAGCTTCCACAGCAACATCATATTCTTTATCAAGTGTCATTGATACAATGCGATCCTGAAAAGGAATTTTACTACAGTGACAAAACAGAAACAGGCAAACAGCTATCACATAAAGAATTCTATAGATTACAAAATAAATACTCTTGGGGAGAAAGACCTTTCACCTAGACACATGAAAGCCCTTCAATGTTATCCAACCATTTAATGCACATCTTGGGAAGCTGTGGGCTATATGCACCACGGAACAATTAGGCAAGTACACAGGAATGAGAACAAGTGCTCAACAAACAGTCATTATCCACGTGTGTTTTCCAGGAAACAGGCAAACAGAGTTTGGAGCTGAAGCACTGCTCTGGACTGGTGTTATTTAACCGTTCTTTCCTGAAAAGGAATGTACTTGGGTTGGGTGATAGCAGAAAAATTGCCCCGCTTCATCCCCCTGAAAACAAATAATTTTAGAGCAATGAAGGCTGCATGTGTGCAATTTTGGAAATACTGTGAAGAAAATGACACCTGAATATATGCAGCTGCATATTGCCTGAAAAGTTGTGGCCTTTATACCTGGCTACATCTTAAGATTTGACGCTGATCTCAAGAATGACACCTCCACAGGAAAGTGGGAAATTCCATGTTTGGCTCTGTATGTTCCTATACTCTTTCCAGTGGAGACAAGCATACCACTTTCCAATCTAACATAATGCTTTTATAACTTCTAAGAACACTGTCATTATGAGAAGTCTCCTAAGGGTTTCTTTCTCCTTAGTTTCAGTTTGCTTACTGGCTACCAAAAACAGACGTGATTAGTGTATGTTGTCCTCCCTGTCTGGGGAGAACGTCTATCCATCCATAAAAATGCAATATGTCTTGATGTTCTTTGCTTGACTGACCAAGTTAATGAAAAGAAATCAGGCCATCTGAAAATAAAACTTGCTTTCTCTGGCTTGACCTGCTTCAAGGAAGGACTAGGTACTATGCGATGTGTTGGGATGTGAAAAAATAGAAGTTAGGGACTGGAAAAGAAACAAGGGAAACATGAGGAAACAACAATGAAAGTCACCAAGAACAAATGAGGACAAATAAAGGTGTTCACCCTCTTTTCTCTACTATTCCAGGCATTTAAAGGCTGAAGGTGAGTCTCGAGCAACTGATGCTTATTTCATTATTAAATTCAGGAACAGTATGTAGTGAATGGATGCCCCATCCCTGGAGGCATTCAAGGCCAGGCTGGATGTGGCTCTGAGCAGCCTGGTTTAGCGATTGGCGGCCCTGCATATGGCGGGGGGTTGAAACTAGATGATCACTATGGTCCTTTTCAACTCAGGCCATTCTATGATTCTATGAATGCATTGGGGGTATCTCAACAAAACCATGCCTGCAGAGATACTTCGAGTCACTATGACTGAACGCACCTCTATCAATCACAATTAAGTTCCTGGGAAATTTTATGCATTTAACAGTTATATCTAGATGGTTTGAGAGACTGTGAGAGGTCCATGAAGAGACTCAAACAGGGAAATAACTTTCCAAACAGGAAATTCTGTGTATGAACAAAATAAAAAAAAAATGCTGTCAATTTTTCCTAAGGTACTGGCCAAGGAACAACAACTAGTAACAACAACATCAAGAGAAAGAACAGCCAGAGATATTGATCTTAAAAGGTTCAGTGGAATTTCATACAGTCCCTCGAAGTGTATCTTAAAATCCAGGATACCACCAGGAGGTAACTAACTGCACAAGAAGGAGTAAGCACACAAGTATAACACTCCTTCTACATCACCAAAAACAGCCAGGAAGGGAAGCGATCTTCTCTTCCACCTCCAGAGCAAGAGGTGCTCTCTGAATTTGAAGTCCTTTGGGGCTCTGAAACCAACTGATGTGACAATGCTTTCTTACCCAAAAAAGACTGTTCTCTCCTCTCAATTTTTTCCCAGAAACAACAGGCTTAAAATAAACAGGGTGGACGTGTCATTTCTTATTTTCTGCCAGCACCTCTGTGTGAAGGACCTGCCAGCCAGGCATCAAGGTCCTTGAAAATGAGCCCTGAACACCTCATGCCCCTGGAAGGTGTAACTTCCGTGGTTCACTACGTTACAAACCCCAGCTGCTCCATCCACCTTGAGAGAGGTTTCCTGTAGCACTGTACAGTAGTAGAACAGGACGCAGGTCTGTTCTATCTATAACCTGAACAATTAATTTTCACTGTGAAGATCAGTTTGCAATTATGTATGAGGCTGTGTTTTAAGAGCAAATCATCTCCTTTTGCCTCGCAGGCTTGGGGAGACAGTGCTTTCCTGCGAAGGGTCAGGGATGAGGGACAGGAATCTGCTGGTGTCCTGACTCTGGCACCGACTGCAGAAGAGCTAACTCACATCTCCTGTATGGCTTCAGTTAATGTTTGCATCAGACAGGACTTCCTGATGGAAAACAAAAGTCTTTTTGATGGACGATTTTTTTTTTTTGATGGACAAAACTTATTTTCTAGCATATCACCTACTCCTAGAACACAAAAAAATGCTGGAAATAACACACATCTTCTGGTCGGAGAAGTGACATATCAGATCCTTGTCACAGCTATCTGGAAGGCGGTGAAATATTAACACCCCAGTAAAAGTCACTCTGGATCAAATTAATTTCCACTTTGAACAGCTAGAAGATCTCTAGAGAGATTTCTCTTGACAGTTTGAATGGATTGAGCTGAGTTCCAGCTGAACTGCGCAGGTCGATTAAAGCCTGATGAGGATATATAAATAAGCAGCCATGGAAGCCAGAACAGCATTTCAGTCAATTATTTTTCAGAGAGTGGTGGTGGAGTTTGTGGTGGCAAGACATTTCAGTAATGTATCACACATTCAGAAGGCATTAATTTGGAACTTTGCTCCCTCCTGGTGCCAAAGGCTGCATCCCTGTCAGCACAGCTATAAATCCCTGTGCCTGGGCAGCACCAGCTTTTTGTTCTCTTGATGTGGCTGCAAACTGAAACTGGTAATTCATCATGTGCAACACATCTGTTCTCTAGGCTCACACAGACTTTGAACTCACCTTTCCTCTAATTTACTTCATAATGATACAGATTTCTGGAGAAAACCAGCTTTGATGGAAGAGAAGGAAGACGAGGATTGCTAACAGGGTTGCCTTTCCTCTGAATCTTTTTGACAGAAAGGAAAATTCCTTGTGCCGTTCTAAAAGGAGCAACAATGCACAGGCTAACCTGCTTTCTAACAAAGAAAACTGTCTATACTGTGAAAAGAGCCAGAAGGAAGTATTTAGTGTTTTCATGTTACTGTAGTTTGTTGAAGTACATCACTGAGTAACTTCTTCTCAAAGTGCCTCCAATTGCCTGGAGAAGTTGTGCTGGTAGGTGGGACAGGTTCAGACTCAAAGCGGCTTTTTCTCTTACAAATTACAGGAGGCTAAGAGAGAAGCAACCAGCATGTTTTCCAGTACAGAGACCATCAGAGTTTTAGTGACCTGTTTCAAAATAAATCGAATTACAGAAGGAGCAAATATAAACAAATCTGTAAGTCTGCACAGATGGAAAAGAAAAGCAGGAGAGGTGGAGCGTTCATTTTTCTGGAGAGTTAACTGGTATTTCTGCTTGACCTGAGATGATAAGCAAACCAGACTTACGGAGGCATGACAGAAGCAGTCTGAGGTCTGAACCTGTCTGTCAGGCACCCTTCTGTAAGAGGAAAGTTTGTCTTTACGGCAATAGTCCCAGAAACTGATTTTATAAAATCAGAAGAATATAGGCCCTGAAGTGATCTGATTAAATGATTTAGTTTCATCTCCTGCTTTAAAGTCAACTATACCTAGCTCATTCCTGACAGATATTTATTTAATCTGCCCTTAAAAATCTCAAATGAAGAAGATTATTAATAAAGAGTGTTCAATTCTATAACTATATTTTGAACAAAAAGCCTTCCTTAATACCTCGACTTTATTACAGTTTAGGTATCTTCCTTCTGCTTCTCAAGTGGATGTGGTAAAAGGAGGAATACCATTATGTTTTTATGAATTGTTTACATACAGGGAAGATAAGACAAGTTTTCTGTATTTTGTGCTTCCCTAGGTCAAACTGGAGGAGGTACTATTAACTGCAGTGACAGACAATGACAGTGAAGTATAGAAGCTACAGTGAGAAGTTTTTAAGTCTCATGCATTTATGAGTATTTAAATTCCATTTTTATAAACAGAAATTTTCATCAGCATTATAATCATTATTTAAATGAAAATAAATCAGTCATCTCCACTGCTTTTCTAAACAGAATTTTTCATCAACATTATAATAATGATTTCAATGAAAATAAATGAAATCAGCTTTTCCTTGTGAGGCAGCCTTTACCGCAGCTCTGTGTTCTCCAGGACACAAAGGCGATGGTAAAAGGTGCCAGCCAGCGTGGTGACGGTGCCTGAAAGCTTTCTTCGCAGAGAATCCCAGCCAGCAGCAATGACAGTATTGCTACACTCATCTCTCCAGATACTTTGCTTGTGAAATAAAGCAGTCATGCCATGAAGGGAATTAACAGCCACATTCCCATCAAGATATTAAGCAAAAAGTCAGTGTGTTTGTGCTAGTAAAAAAACCCATTAAACACTCCTCCAGTACTTATCTCCTGAAGAGGGCAATCTGAAAAGCAAGGGATTTCACCATGTAGAATATTGCAGTGCAGATCAAATTACCTCTTCCTCCAAACAGAAGCACGTATTCAGCTAAAAAGCTGTCTTACGAACAATCTTTTGTTACAGGCTGTTACTTTCAGACGTATTTTAGACTGTGTGAAACACCCAGCACATGTCCTTAAAACTCAATAAATCCAAAATTAAACAAGCACAAGCAGATTGAATAGTGACAATGTATAAACTATCAATAATGCAAACAGATAAATAATAATCCTGGCCAAGCCCGACAAATCTTACAAGATAAACACTGTAAAATGAATTTGGCTCAATGTCAGCATTAAGTACTACAGTTTTACTATTGCAGTTACAAGCCTTGTCACAAACAAATGAGTTTATTTTTGCATTGAATATACATGACTCAAAGACGGCAACAGGATGAGACAGATGATACTTTTATTTTCTATACTCCTTCCAAAAACTGTATTTCCTCTTACCTTGAATCTATTAGTGAACAGCTCCAGTTTTGGAAATAACTCTCTGTTGGTATACAGACTCTGAAGAGCTTTCAAACACTTCAACCTCACTTCACCTTGCTAAATAAAACACACTAAGATTAGCCGATATAATACCCTGATCAAATGCACGTGAATATTAAACAGTATCATATTGTAACTTGCTTAATGTACATTTAAAATTTTACGCAAATGAGTTACCAAAGCCAATTTGCAGTTCAGCTAAAAACCAAAAACCACATGCAGCTGCTACAAACAACGTTCAATTTCCCCCTATTTGCATATAGAAAGAATTTAATGTACCATCAGTTACATGTCTGTTACTGTTTCCCTTTCAAGTAACTCCACAAAAAGATAAAAAAATGTAGCAAGTAAATACAAAATCAAGACGTAAGACCTCAAGGTGGCCGGTGAAAAGACAGTGTGGCTATTTATTGTCAGGAAAGGTAACTCCTGCCTGGCATCGGTGTGTACAATCAACGCACAAGTGTTCAACGCCACTGAGCCCACTCGAGCAACTCGGCCATCTCCGAGCGTTGTCTTTCCTTTTCCCAGAGACAGAGCACTGGATTTACTATTCTGCAATCTTCTACAGCCCATCTCTCATGACAGGACAGGCACAGGCTGCAGGACGCGAAAGGCCAGCGCAGAGCAGACCGCTGCCACAAGAACACTACCAAGCCACAGCCTCAGGAGCCCTGGGGAAAAAGAGCAGCTCGTGTCTGTCTGTCTGTCTGAGGTGTTCTAGTGGCAGGAGCTCTTTAGATGGGCTTGCTTCGACCTGGTGAGCTGCAGGCAGGAAACGTGGGCGTCAGGAGACAGTGCCTATGGACCAAGGTTTGTCACCTACAGAAACAGTGACAATAAAGAGAAGGGCTGGGTCCTCTGGGCACAGGCACATCATCTGGCTGGCTGCAAACGTGCAGCAGCTCAACTGCATCGTCCTGGCAAACGATGGATCCTTGTTGAGAAACATTTGTAGATTGCAAAAAGGTTATAAACACACATCTGCTCAAATATAATCTGTAGAGTTCACTGCAGCGTGAACTTACCTTTATGAATGTGAGTACACTACCAAGTCTAAGGCCCCAAGCTGCTCAAGAACTAACACAAGTTATTGACTTTTGTAAATAAAACTCCATACCCAGAGGGCTTCACTCCTGAGCCTGACTATTATATTATAATGAAGTCTCTATTTAAAAAACTGCTCAAACTGAAAACTGAAAGAACATTCAGAGACTGACATAAAACCAGAAGCTAAAAATCCTTACTTTTAAGTATCTGTCCTACTTCCCATCTATCCCAAAAATTGAAATAAAAGACAAGAAGGACAGAAGTTGAAAGGAGGATTTTCAGAAGAACTTTTCCTTGAAGCACTGTTGTTCCTGAGAGATCATCTCTTTATATCTGCGAGGAGCCTCTGAGCACTCACGCTTTCTTCTAGGGATCTTTTTGACTACCACTGCGGATGAAGTCAGTGAGACGAAAGTTATGTTTAGAGGATCTATCAGAAGATCTTTCAAGGTACAGGAAAGAGCCTTCTTGAAGAAAAGGTCTATACGGATGCGATCAACTGCTAAATAAGCACAGAGGAATGCTGCTTGTCATTCTTTTAGTGGCGCCTCTGCTGCAGTACCAGAAACGGTGCTTCCTCTGCGGTGTGGCACTCAAGGGCCAGCGTCACTGGAGGGAGTTGGGACTAATCATTAGAAGAGGACGTAAGGCTCTTACAGCCTTAGCTCACTTAGCTGCAGAGGATCAGGATGGGTTCTGGTCCGTGATGAACGCTATGGAGCGACAGTGAAGCAGCCAGTTTAGCTACAGTCCCACGTGTGAGCAGGTGGCTGGCTATTCAGCCAGTGCTGTAGTCCCAAAACGCAGAACTCTAAATGGGTCAGGCACAGAAAAATACTCGGTGCCAACAGCAACGAGACTTGTGACCCGTGCAGGTAAGGTCTGTACTCCTGTGGAGTCCATAGCCCTCCTGACTTCACTGGGCACCACGGATCAATGGTCCCAGGGCTCAGGACTGATACTGAGGGTCTATAATCTCCAGTGAGCAAACCAAGCAAGGCAGGGAGGAAGCACCCCCATGAACATTCGGTACTTGCATGGCAGCCAGACTGCTGAAGGCAGGTGCTAACAAAAGTGTACTGGACCAGGCAACATCCTCCTGCTGCTCACCACATCCCAGGCAGAAGGCAAGTGACTGCAGGAGCAGGTGAGGAAGAGAGAACGGTTGTGTTAGACCTGGTCCCTCCGGCTGTGAACAAAGGCCCAGGAGATGCCGAGGCAATCCCCAGAAACGACTGCCTTTCTTGGCAGATGAACGACAGCGGGAGGTTCTTCTCTGATAGCACAAAGGGCTGGTTTCTAAACTGTTGGTCAAGGATGGAGTTCATCTCTTCAGAGAGGGAAGAAGAGCTGCACGGCAGCTTGCTAATCCTGTTAAGAAGGTTTTAAAATAGAGCCAGCGGGGATTAGAGACAGGGACCCCCCAGGAAGGATAAAGAGCAATGACCTGGACAAGAACCTAGGAAAGGCAGAACTGAAGGTGTACGTGGATACATGGCACCGAAGCCCACAACGGAGGTGCAGAAATGTCCCGTGGACCATTGACATGCCAGACACAACATGCTTCCTGAGTAACTGCAAGAATCATCCACGTAACATGAGCTTTTAACACCCCAAACACTATTTAGGAAAGACACACAGCTGAAATTTCCCATCTAGCAATGAAGTAAATGGGTGGGAACGCTGAAGTTAGGGTAATTCATAAGAAACCTACGTCGGGGTGAAAGCTGTAAACACAGGGGTGTAGAGCAAGGACAGGAAGAGACTTACTTAACTAAGAGATTAATTTATTCAACCAATGAATTAATTAGGAGGACAAGCACAAGAGAAATACAAAAACCAGAAGGAAGATAAAATAAAGAAGGCCTGGGCACAGTATGGAATGGACACAAGAGGTAATGAAGAAAACTTTCTGGAAGTATCTTTGTAGCGTAACGTATAAAATTAGTTTGCTTTCAAGGAAAAGGAAAAAACTAATTGTCACTTTTTATGTGGACAGCGGGTAGGAAAAGAAATAATAAATAAAAATTACAACGCAGACTCTTTAGCTTATGTGAGGAAGAATTTTTCAGTGGCAAGCATAGTTAAGCACTCAAACTGCCACAGAAAGCTGTGGGGTAACCAACAGTATAGAGTTTTTTTAGAAAACACGACTGTCTGTGAACACCACCGCAGATATACAGTGACCTCTGCCTTAAGCAGGAAAGGAATAAGAAAAAAGAATATTTCCCAGGCTAGATTTTAGCCAGATTTTCTGCAGTTCTGAGCTGAAGTTCACAGTGAGCATGAGTCAAACCTAAGGCAGCAAATATTTGCAACCATGCGGTACCTTTAATTCTGTTAAAGAAAATGAGCATCACTTTCCAGCTATTTTTGTGTAGTCAAAAATCTATGCTTTACAGCCACAAAGAACACACCCGAAAGGAAAACCTTGACATTTCCCAAGAAAATAATGGACAAAATATTTGCATTATCAGCATTCTAACAACTAAGAGCTTCCATTCTCCTGAGTTTATCTTCCAGAAACATATACTTACTTGGGGTTTTGTCCAATTTGTAATTGTGACACTTGACTATTGCAGAACCCTGAATTCATCCACACCCTCATCGGTTCTATGCATGCCTCCTTCTCCAGTCTAATTATTCCTGTAAATCCCCTTCTCTCAAAGTGTGTTTAGATAATTATTTACATTTTTTTATTATATAAAATTATTTTCCATTAATATGAGAAATGCTTCGCACTAATACTTAAATGTTAATGCTTTCTTTTATTTACAGTTTCAAATCAGAACATAAAACAAAACCATCAAATGTTTATCAACACTGTTTAATGACAAACATTTCTCATATTTTCCCTATTTTTCTTGAGATAATCTTCCAGGCACTTCTGAGTTTTGAGAAAAAAAAACTTGTCACCACTGCTAATGAAGCAAAAAGCAACACATACACCTTATATGTCAGCAGTGTGGGGTAGTCTACATTTGTCTGGGAGAGTCACGCTCTACCCAAAATCCTCTTTACCATGGCAGAGCTGTGATGAAGAATCCATCCGGATGGAAGCACAACCTTTTCATATTTTTTACATGCTAATCACAGGACTCAGACCAACAAGCCGCAACTCTTGTGTAAGTCTCACAGTGATCTACAGCCTGGCATCAAACCAGCTTAGATCCTTATTTGTGTTCCATGTAGCTGATACTTTTGAGCATTAGTTTGCCAACTCTCAGTGAGAGCCAGACTTCTCTGAACATTCAAGGATACCACAGCTCCAGAAATGGCGATTAGGGATGCACTGCTATGTGTCAGCTCACACACCAGACGAAGCCTTGGATCACACAGAGATGATGACTTGTTGAGCCCCCAGAAACACAATTTTAAGTAGGTGGGTGGTCAAGAGAGCCAGCAAAGCCATACCTCTCTTTTCACACCTCATGTTTCTTCTTTTGGAGTTTTCCAATTCTTTTTTTGGTGGCTAAGGCTATTTTGCTGGTTTTTAAAAATTTCGGAGGTTTTAATAATAGATAATTAATTTGCTCAGCTCTTTGCCCTATCATATTTCGAGGCCAGGCTGGATGAGGCTTTGAGCAACCTGGGCTAGTGGGAGGTGTCCCTGACCATGGCAGGGGTGGCACTGGACGGGCTTTAAGGTCCCTTCCAACCCAAACCATCCTGTGTTTCTATGATACTATGATTCTACTTCTGCAGACTGCACTGTTTTGGTTTTTTTTTCCCCCTCTTGTGTAGAAAAATAACCTAAATTACCGGGTATCTTCAATCTCACAGTTTATGGGATGACTGTGATATACTGTGCTGCGTTTTGATGCTCTAGAATAGTGGATTTTGAGGTAATCTGCTGCCTAATGACAGAAACAGTGACACCGCCAGAGAGAAAGAGATGAAAATGTCCTGCAGCACATCAGTACCTGTGGCAGGAGCGTTCCTGGCAGGGGCAGCAGTTGTGGTCTGTCTGCACGTGCCCACTCCATGCTATTTATGAAGATACTGTATCATCTGATGCACTTTTTTATTTTCTCAAGCTTTCCCAAACCCAAGGAAATTAGGTACCAAGGAGATTCTATCAGGTTAAACATTCAGAAGTTTGGGAAAACTGCAATTTCAGTTTCTATACAATCTTAACAAAAAGAAGTGCTATTTTTTCATCCTTTTAAGTTAGGATGCCATCACAATGAAGTATTCAAATAGCATCTGTTCCAGAGGACCCTGGGTTCATTCCTTTCGCAGAAATAGAGAATCAGTAAAGCAGAGGCACGCAAAGAACGAAAAGACACCTACTTATGTGTTAGGAACTGGTTTAAGAATCACGATTGTCTAAGTATCTAGAGACACAATTAGGGTTTCAAAACAGTTCCACACATCAGTGAGGCAGGTGAAAATTAAAACTGGACAGTCTGATTTAGCACTTTTTTTTTAAAGAGAGACTTTTATGCAATTAAATTATGTTTTTATATATTTGTAATTTATGCTCCCAGATCTGCAGGAATGAAAAAGCAGCTTAAAAGGAGAGAAAGGCAAAACTAGAAACTCTTATTCAAATGAGAAAGCAATTTATAAAAAACATAAAGCCCTACAGACATTCATCTGAAATCTGGGAAAGATTTACAGGCTTAACATGCGACATATCCAGATTTCCCAAATTCAGGAACTAAACTTCTGTATCCTACCTCTGAAGATTACACTGAGTTACTACAAGGAAGTATAAGAACTGTGTCCTCCCTGCGGTTAATTCGTATGCTTTCTGAAGCAGAATATGAAACTGCTCACGAATGTCCTGCACTGCTGCCTCCTCTCTTTTCTGTAGTAGTAAGCTTCCACAGAAGTTAATCATTTTGGGGTGACTTCTCTTCATACGAAATGGAAATACCTTATGACTATTGCCTCAGCCTTCATTTTTTCAGTGTTTTAAGTACTGATCATAGCAAAAATTATCTCCTGAGCAATGCAAAGTAAACTTGGGTACTGTGAGGCAAGTTTTTCAGGTGGCGGCAATGAAAACCACACTGTTACAGGATCTCGTACTTTTGCAGGGTTTGCATTTTTAATTGGTTCTCATTCCATCTTTTTTGAATATATTCTTCCCATTGCACTTCCCTCCTCCTTCTTTCTGTGCCTCCCCAAATGTCTCATTCTCTCTGTCCTCTTCCTTTCCATCCTCTGAGACGTGGCCCACCTGCCTCTGACTCTTCCCCATGCTACCTGATCTATCTCACTCTATACATTAAACATACACAACATCAATAAAAATATTACATATCACATGTATCAGGATATTAAGCAGATCAGCTAGAGGTTTAAAGACTGAGAACCCCGAGGCACTTCTGAGGCTGCACTGATAAATATTACCAAGCAAGCAGAGGCAGGAGAGTATCCTGACAGAACTCTTCTGTGTCTGGCCCAGATGGAAAACCATTTTTTTTTTTTTACCATAACACTGTAATATAGAATTTGTCTGATATGAAAGAACATATTAATTTTTAAAAAGCTGAGGTAAAAATATATGTTAAGCTACAGGCAGATGACTAGATGCTGGCCTGAGGCTAAGCCAACTGAAGAGGATGTGTGAAACTACTGGACACGACAGGAGAAATTGCTGGAAGTGACAGATAACAGTGTGAGAAGCTGACACCAGCCAGAGAGGGCCGTGAGGAATGTCTGGATTTCACAGCTGGTTAAAGGGAGCTATGTGAGAAGTGGCTGGACTTCACAGCTACTAGAAGGGGACTGAGAGCTGCACTGCGAGACTCTACTCTGCCACTGGAAGTGCTACTTCGTGGAAAAGTTCTGCTAGGATTAGAATGTGCTTCAAAAAATCCAACACAATTATTTGTAATTAAACCCTAATGAAACAAAGCCCTCCACCACATCCCAAATCCTCATCCTCCAACCCGAGCTGACCTCCCCACTGATGTGCTCTCCAGCTAGCAGTGAGGCACACCGACGTTAACAAGGAGGTACGCGGTACTGCCCTTCAGAGCAAGGTGACGGCCACGCTTCCCTGTCCAAGCTGCAATGACAGGAGGAGCAGTGTCTCTAGAGCAAACAGTGGGCACGGCTGATTGTAGCCGTGAGCAGGATTTTCCTCCTAACCAAGTTTTGTAACAATGAGATGTAATGCAACAAGTTTGGGGCAAGTTTGTAAAGGAAAAGTTTGAGAATTACAGGTTTAGAGAGGAAAGATATCATACATCTAGTCTCTAACGCACAGGATACTCTTACCAAGTAAATTGCTGGTCCAAATCAAGCTAAGATGTAGATCCTCGTCAGCGATAGCTAAGGCACAAGAACCAGCAGCAGCTAACTTCTTTCATTAGCAAAAGCTAACATCTTTCTAACTGATCTTCTTCAGGCTTCAAGCAAAAGAGTGACCGAGTCATAGCCTAAATGTTAATATGCTGTCCGAAGTTCATGAAGAAATAATCTTTTTAAAGAATCAGCTGTTAACCACCAGTTATGCAAGTCATCAGAACGAAATTTTTCCAGCAGTGCTGGGAGAAAAAAATGGTCTGAATCAGGATGCTGGCATTTAACAAGCATTATCAAATTAATTAAACTGCATTAATTCAGCAGTACAGGTAGGTCTCATCTCTTTTCCTTAGATACTGTTACCAAAACAGTTCTGAGAAAAACAAGTGTTTCCAGTGGTTTTGGCAAGGGTGGGAAGACTGCTAGTCCCAGTTGCTGCCTGGTGCACAAAAAATGCGTACCTTCACAAGTGCAAAGTCCTGTTCTGGTACAGATAGGAACTGGGCGGTACTTAGGCCTGCTGCCACCAAGCAGAGGCACCTTGTGGGTATCAGCAGTACCAAGAACTGTGGTGAGATAGGAAAGAACCTGCGGATAGAAATCTTTTTGCTTCCACCTGGTGTTTCAACATTTTTTTGAAGAAAAAGCTAAAGAGAACCTTGAAGAGATCCCCGAAGGGAAAATAAACTGATGAGAATTCCACTGGCTGTGGAGCCAGTGACGTCTGTTGGGGAACCAGAGATGTTCTCTTTTCCCTAACTATTAGACAATGTAAATGGAAGACATATCTAGAAATCTCTTTTCCATTCTGCTTCAGATGCAAGGTTTCTCAGGGGTGATTTGCGGAGGCTTCTCCTTCTCTTGTGATCAGAAGAAAAGGACCATGGAAACATTTCTATTAAAATATTCTAATGGAGCCTGAAAACACAAAAAGCACAAGAACCAAGCACACACTGTGGGACTACTGTATTCTGATTTAAGTGAATGCCTTGAAATAAGCTGGCTGACAGATAAATAACAGGCGAGAAAAAAGAACAATCTCTTTATAAATCAAAGGTGACAGACTAAACATATCTCGGGCAGTATAACAGCAGCTCTCTGCAGTGCACTCTGCTGTGTACAGTCATGCACAATACTTACCCTGTCATGTAGTGTCCAACCAACATATTTTAAATAACTATCGTTCAGGAAGGCATCACTGTACATTTTCATCCAGACACCAATTTCTTCAATACAGACAGCTCTAATCTCAGCAATAGCATCACTAATAAGGAAAAAAGAAAATAGAAGGAAAAGTATTAACCAGATGACAGACACATACCATTTACTTCTCATTCCCGTTGCCCTGTCTGTAATATTTTGCTTTTACTTTTGATGAACTTCACTATGTAGGGCCTGTCACTGTTCTCACTGCCATCTCATTAACTTTCTGTTCCCTGATGTCCTTGAACTCACTGACCTATCTAATAACTTCAATATTTCTACATTCAGATACGATATTTCTATTATCACAAAAAATTCTCACACCACTTTGCTTGTTAGTCTATTAGTCCATCTTTTACCTCCCTCTTTTCAAACAGAATTACAAATCCAAGCTCCAAACCTCCTCTAGACAACGAGTTCTGAAACATGGTCACTGGCATTTGCTGACCAGACTCCGCTCTCTCCAGCTAGACATGCAGAACAACTGCAAGGCGGAAAAAGTTATTTGGTTAAATCAAAGGAGCGTGTCACCGGGCCAGGATGGAATTTGGTACAGAAACAGATGTTGTTTCATGCACTACATGAAAGCGACTACAACAAAACCCAGGAGAATGGTTACATTGCAACATTGGTTTCTTCCAGTTTTCTTTGCTTTTGTCTACGTTCTCACTGTGGCAAGTGATGGAAGAGGCAAAGACATATATCAGGCTGACTTATCAGCTGCTTACTGAGGAGGGGCAGCAGGAAACTGTCTGGAGAGATCACCTAAAGAGACCAGGGGTGGAAACGATCTCAACCTGATTGGCACTTTCCTGCCTGACTGACAGAGAGCACGGTGTATTGACTAATAACGAACGACGGCTAAACAACGGGAAAAGGGATTGGGGCCATCTGGCCCTTTAGTAATTTCATCTCTGAGACATCTGTTCCTATGAGAAATCGCTTGTGCCACTCCAGCTGGCACTGCTTCACAGTTCAAAATTTCAGCTGCAAGAAAAGAGGAACATAAAGAGCCCCTGTACAGAGGAAGGGAATGCCTGGTGCTTTACAAACCCTGGCCTTGCTTATAATTGAGACTCTTGTTCTGTATTTTCATAAATAAATCTTTTTTGGAAAAGTAATAAATGTCAATCTAATTCTAAAACAGCACCAACAGAGCCCAAAAATGAGATCTAACTTATGGAAAAAAATATTAAAATTCCAAGCTTTAGGCAAGAGAATAAGCGCAAAATAAGAGAGACTACATTTTTGCTAAAGTCTTCAATTTTACAAAATACAAATAAAATGCACTCTTTGAAGATACTTACTGAGAAGTTCATACACACAAAACAGTGTAACAGAACCATGACTAATCCATACTGTAACTGCCTGTGTCCTTCCAGCCGTCACACTGGTCCACCCCAGCAGGTGCCATCCTACTGTATGGGATGATCCAGACAGGATGGTGAAAACCATGGTTCCTGCCTGAACACAACAATCACCTGCGGTATCACACACGGCTGGACGGGACACTTCTACAGTCAAGTCTCTGTTTTTCTCATTCAGTTTCGAATTATAGGGAGAAGACTGTACTGATGGAACAGCGAAAAACACACATTTAAAGCTAATGCTTGGATGTTAGGGAGAAATTTGTAGGAATGGCATCAAACCACTATAATTTTCTCTCTTTGCCTACGTGAAACACACGGATTCTATCAGCTTCCAAACAGAAACATTAAAACTGGGCTGCCAAACTCCCCGAGGATTCTATAACCTCAAAACCAGTGTAACTGTCAATCCACAGTGTAGACAAGCTGTGTTACAAGCAGAGCAGGACATTAAATAACCTGTTCCTACACGGGATTTCTCAAACAGGCTTTAGATACTGCAAGAATGAATGTGCTAAAATTCTAAATTCAAGAGTTTCCACTATAAAAACTGCATTCGTTATGGTGAATGCAGCCACAATGAAGACAAGCTTTAATTCAAACTATTAATATGTTCATATATATGTGTCTAATTGTATATTGCTTTACACTAAACTAGATTAGCAATTGTCTTTTATGGAATTATAAGTATTAATCAAGAAAAAAAAGGGGAGCCGCATATACAGCAACACCAAGTAGCCATGAAGACACTTCCACTGGGGGATGACAGCCTGAGTCCTCCCTTCCAGGTAGGTTATTCCATCACCTTATACATTTACTAACTGTGAAGCATTCTGGAAGGATTTAATGGCAATCCCAAAAAGAACCCAAGTGTCAACAGCTATTTAATCATGTAGCACAGCCAGCCAAATATCAGGAAAATTTTCTGTAAGAATGCATTCAAGCTTCCCTGGGCAGACAGTGAAAAACTGATTCTTGATTCAGAAGCTTCTCAGGGATCCCTAGGCACTATGGACAAACACTCACTCCAAGCTGCTAATTGGGAAAAGGAAAAGGAAAAGGAAAGGAAAAGAGAAAAGAGGAAAATAAAGCTATTCGACTAATTACAAGATTTAGTATAATGAAAATTTTACATCTTCAGTAGAATTGAAAATGGGAAAGAATCATGCATAACGCATGTGAGACTAGGACACAGAATTTGTGTGACACCAATTTCCCACGCCACTGCTGTCTTCCAGGTCACTGTACAGTCCATATGGTGCTGTACCAAACACAGTACAACCAAAAAGCCTTCACACCTTTGCCATGCACGTGATCGATTGCTTGTTATTAAACTATAATTCTTTTCTTATAATTTTTTACATACTTAAATACATTTCAGCTTCTCGGCATAGTCACCATAAATTGTTTCGGTTTTGGAAAATATACACTATTTGTGGATGACACCAATACGAATCACACCAGCACTGGGCGTACTTTTGGAATAATTCATGCATCATTCATTATTATAACAATAAATTAGTGATGCAAGTTTGTATTACTTGCAAAATGCTTCTAGGAAGAACAGAACCTAGTCCAGCACAGAAATGAAAACTAATGCCGGATCTACAAATATTAGAGATAAAACATATGTAACCTTCTTTTCAGCACAAACTGCCAACTAGTGTCTATGCAGTGAACGGGGAGCAGCAAACTCTTCGCAGCACAATCCACAGCGTATATCCCTGCTCTTAGTAAAGAGGCCCCCCCATGATGCAACTTTGCAAAGAGATTTGACCAAAGGCGATGAGGTGAGAAATTCACTGGTTCCTTTTCAAATTTTGGGTTGACAGGCCAGGCCCACAAAACTCAGGACAAACCACAGCAAATGGTGTCAGGAGATAGGCTGTGCTAGTTGATTGTTTCAGAGAAACCATCATCAGAAGTGCCCCTTAAGCATATATTCCATGCTACATTACACTCCAGTATTTTGCTTAAGGACAAAAGCATCTAGGACCCTGAAACGTTGAGTCTATGCTGGATAACAGGGATATGCTAGGTGGAGACTGGTACGCTCCTCAGGATCTTGCTGGGGTGGTTCCCAGTTGCAACTCCTGGGTTCTCTCAGTCCGTTTGATCACAAACTCATGTAGGCTAACCAAGACCAAAACGGAAAGCAATTTAAGCTAACCTGGCTGATTTGCACTGAAACGGATGCTGAAGTGCTTAAAGCATTACCAGTGTTGAGGGAAAAGCCCAAGGCAAAAGATGGAGACAATTAGCAGAGCAGCAACTGCTCTAAGACTGCTTGGAAGCTCCTAAGGATGCCTGACCCCACTCTTACTGCGTGTCTGCTTGCCTGATGTAAGCACTGGAGTAGCTGCTTCTCCCATCTCGCTCTTAAGACAGAGAACTACAGACAACCTTCAGAAGAAAGAGGTATTACTCAAGAGGGAAACTGGTTATGAACAGAAATAAAAACACGTTTCAGTCAATGGGTTGGGGTAAGAGTTAGTCTATGAGAAAACTTTCTAACAGAGACAGAAACAAGGGTCACTCACCCACCTGTTGCATTCTTTGAGATGGAATCTCAAATTCCCAGTCAGGGGACATGAAATGGTGCAGATCTGTGACTACACACCATTGCCAATTGGACCAGACTATGCCTCTCCCTTGGGCTGCTCGACAGTTTCTAAACATTTTGAAGATGTAGCTACAAAGAGAACTGGACAAAATGTCTTCTCTACTTCTTTCTATGACTCTCTCATCTCTGGAGCTGAATTAGGACCCCATAAAGGAAGAGGGGTAAGAAAATTAAGCATGCAGAGCCCACTTCCAAAAATCCCAGTGAATGCTCACCACGTATCTCACTCCTGGGAGGGCTGGTAAGCAACACTCCCATTTCTAAGTAATTCTACACAAAGTGCTACTTAAATAGCTATCTCAATAATGTGTTACTAAGCTGATTATCCAACATTCTTGCCAGGCCAAGGAATTGTACATGACTTGAATTTCAAGATGTAGCTCTAGGTATCTCTAAAACCAGTGTTTCTCAAATACTTACCATACTAACACCTTTGCTCGTATGAAGAATGATACATGGCTTTGTAGGAAAGGGAGCAGTGTGTGGTTTTAAACTTAATATAAAGGTCAAACTAATTTAAATACCAAGATCTAACTTTTTTTCTTTCTCTTTTCTTATGCCTCTAAGTGACAAATGGTCTAGGTAATTTATATCTGTTTTTTTCAACACACACAAAAACGTAATGCATTTTCTTGTCACCCAAGATGGGTGTTTCACCTCGTCAGGATAACATATTTAGGGGGAGGGAAAAGGACTTTGCTATGGTTTTGTCTGGAATTTCATCTCCCTGTGCTGACTGGTTTTTGCTCCTCTCAGTTTTTTATCTGTTTCTTCACCAGACTTCCATCTAATACCCCTTCTTCCCTTTTTTCATACAACTCTCTGGTTTCCCAGAGTGGAACTCACATGCAACTTGCCACCATAATTCTCCAGAGAGAAAGGAACACCTTGGAAAGAGATAGAAGCATCTTCTCTGTAAAGATGCCACCTACATTTGGCAGGTTTTACCTTAATTATCAGTACTGCCAAAATACCTCAGGACAGGCTCATTGCATTGCACAAATCCACAAAACCATCAGTTTGTCTGTCTCAGGATCCCCATTCAGGTTCGCCAGAAGTTAAAACTGTCCTAGTTCTGTCTTGCTGGACATTCAGAACTGGAGGAATATCTCTTTGAGCACTCAAAACAAAAAGATATTATGAAGTAGGACTCAAATAAGAATTCTCTGAATCTTACCCTCTGAAAGGGAAATGTGTCTGGACACACGTTGCTAAGTCAAAAGCAGTGAAGTAGCAAAACCAAAATTTTGACATCTCAGATAACTGTTGAGAATGATGAGCTTGAATAGTTGTGATGAGTACTTGTTACATCTGAGAAGCTATGCAGCAATAATCTCAGAATCAAAGTAATCTCTAATATGCAGATACAACTGCAATGCAGCAATAGGCTTACCCTCCTTTTTTTTTTTTTCTGTACACGTATCCTGAAAGCAATTTTCAGTTCGTCTAACTTCAGACCAAAAAAAAAGGTTACTTTTAAGATCACTGACCTACCAGTATATAGTATGTTCTTAGTATATACCAAAGGTATTAGGCTCACACAGACACAGGCCTGGTTATTTTGTCATCAGGACCTCTGCACATCACCATACCCAAGCCCCTACACATGCCTCGTACAAGTGATTTTTGAGTATTTCCAAGGAGAGACATTCTACAGCCTCTCTGGACAACCTGTTCCAGAGTCCGACTACCCTCGTGGTACTCCAGTCCTATTTCCCACAGTCATCATCTCCACTGGTTTTATACTCGCCACCATGAGCTCAGTAACTGGACTCTAACGGAATTTGCTCTTACATCGCCCCTTTGACGCCAACTATCAGTTTTAGAGATGACTAAAAAATAATCAATGGACAACCAAGTATGTCATAAAGCAACACAAAAATAGTCAGAAAAAGTGATCCAGGAAGAGATAAGGAAATACACAATGAAGTAGGTACATCTCCTGCATGTTTTTTGAGAATATCTTCATTTTTTACCAAATCTGCTGTTAACACCAGGCTAACATTACACCTAGAAAATTGTTTATCTACTTCTGCAAGTCTTTTTTTTTTTTTTTAATGTGAAAAGAGAGCACTGAAATCTTCAAATAAATTGCAAGCCAATCTACTGAAAAAAAGATGTAACCTCACTGCAACACTAGCTTACTGAAGACAGCTGAATAGAATGCTTTGGGGAGGCTTTTTGTTCACATCAAGGACTTGCTATTTAAGTTACAAAGGTCACTAAGCATGAATCACTGGGGCAGAGTCTGAATCATATTATGGAAAAGGATTTTTTTCTCTGGGAATAATTAAAAGAACATTCTTTTGAAATCATTGCCATTTGTGCATGGGCTAAGGACTGTAAAATGATGTTAAGTTTCTAAATCATTTGAACTATTTGAGAGAAGGAATGCTTAAGAAACATTATGGAAGCAGATAATAGTTGGAAATAGTTTCCATGGTTTTCTCTTCAGTTCGCTGGTTTGAATAAAGGCGTTTTCCCCTCTATGTCCTTGCACAGATGTGACTGCAGAAATTTGAATCTATGTTCTCTGTTGTCTACAGATTACTTCTATTGGGGTGTATTTGCAACAGACTCTCTCAGGAGCTTCACAGAAGTTAAGGAAGCCAGAGAGATGATGACTCCTCACAGAAGCGGCTCTTGGGGGCAGACTTGGAAGCAGTTACTTCTTCTGACCCTCTACACAGTGGCAGAAGCGGTGCCACCCACCCTGCAGAGCACACCACTACTCGACTGATTTCAGCTAACTCCTCAGTGGTCTACTGGTGTCAGTCTGGGCATCTTTTCTCAGGGCATGGAAAAGCAGAGCTTATTTATTTGGTCTCTCCTTTGTTACAGCAATATCAGCAAAATCAGGCTTTTACTAATGGTGGCAGGAGGCATGAAAAGAAACCTGGGTTACAAAAGGAGGATTTAAAAAGAAAGAAAAAAAAAAGAAACAGCATGCAGACCATCAAAAGGCAGAGGATTTTTCCAACCCCACACAAGAGCATGAGCTACTCGGAAAACACTTTAAAGCAGCTTCTTGTTTGATACAATGCACTAAATCCTGAAGGGGCAAAATGGAACAACTCTTTGCATTTAATTTCTTTATCACCTACACCCCACAGAAGCTGCTTCCACAACAAAACACTGTGAGTGCTACACTGAGCTGATATCCGGATTTCCCTGCTGACTCCGTACACCCATCCTTCTGTCGCTAAGCAGCTCGAGGCTCACTGACCAACTCCATTGCCTCTCCGACCCTCTCGGTTCACGACTTCCTCAGGAGGGAAGAAATGAATGGATAGCAAAGGAAGTTGTCTCACAGGTGTGTGGGACAGAAGAAGGATATAAGGTCTGAAGAAAAAGAGATGCGTGACATACGCACGCAGAAAAAGAGGTTCTGTTGAGGGCAATCACTGCACTTAGATCTCTTGTTTTTTTAAGACACCCCTTCTTGCTGCTACCTCTGATGGCCTTGGAGAGATGCTCCCAGTAGTGCTATAAACCTTCTTCCAAGTGTCATGCTTGGGGACTGAAGATACATTCTCCAGCTCCACTGTGTTGTTCACACTCACAAATCCTGGCTGTCTGGGGAGGTCCCCAG